>NW_019384435.1:810948-867085 GCF_000671375.1 Centruroides sculpturatus
ATAAATGTGTCATAATATACATATATCTGCGTGTCACGTGTGTAATTCTCAGCTATAAAAATCACAGTATAAATAAATGCGAGTAAATATAAAATATCAAAAGCTATGAATTCAGAAGTGGTTTGCATCGTTATGTTAATTCTTTGCATCAATACCGATGCAACAAGTAAGAATCTTTTCTTTTCGTGAGATAAAAGTATTCATATTTTCATTGATTTTGAATGAATTTTCAATTTAGGATATAATTTACCAATAAACTGTCAACTTCAGCCAGATAAAGGACTATGTCGGGCAGCAATATATCGTTATTATTACAATGTTTCTATTCATGAATGCGAACTTTTTCTTTATGGTGGATGTCTCGGAAACGGAAACAATTTCGAATCCTTACAGGAATGCAGCGATTATTGTTCTGCAAGTAAGTTCAGCTATTTGAAATTCTAAATTAAGCTGGCAATTACTTTTTAAATGAATATAAAAATTTTACGCTAGTATTCTGTTTCTCCCCCCCAGAAAATTTAGATGATCTACCAAAACCAAGTGGTAAAAACAGTCAAAAGTGGTAGCTGGTCACGGGTTGGAACGTCATCAGCTGACTAGGCTCATTGAGTTTTTACGTCTTTTTCGTGTGTTTTACTCGTTAAATAAAGTCGGTTTCTCATAGAAAGTCCTTTCGGGGATACTTCCTCCTTCGTGTCTATATGCTGTTGTCTGTAAAAAGAATAAATGTCTAAAAATGCTACAGAGTCCATGTTATACATTAACAACTAATAAAGTGTCAGGAAGTGTTTATAAGAGTTTGTGTTTTATACGTTACGAAGTATATTGAAAATAATCTGGTCTGTTCGAAGAATCAGCCATTTCGGAACCCACCAGTGGCCGAATGGCTAAAATCACTGCACACTAGTAGTTTGTTGTGGTTTAACCGGGATATTTTCACGTTGGTAACATGTAAATAGGCGTGTAAAGTTCTTCTGGGAAGCATCATAGTTCGGCACAACGCCCACGTGTCGCTTTGACGAAAAGATATGAAAAAAACAAACATTCCATCGTATTTCGTGGTAAAAAGAACCACTACATATGATATGCTACTATTATACTTTGGAAATCGTGTTTTTTTTTATCAAAATATATTATAGGTTGCATTTATGTAGAATGAATTAAAAATATAGAGGAGTGTGTTGTCGAAATTTTATTAATTTTGAATGAAAACGAATAGTAGAATTTAACTTTGTGTTCTTTGATTTCTGGTGTAACTTTTTAAAATATTAAAGTCTAAAAATTTACTAAAATAAAAAATTAATTAAGTAGGCACGTATTGTGAAACAAGAGATTTACGTCTTTAATATTTCTGTTACATGTAATAAAATGATGTATTTAACAAATTATATACAGTATATATAATTTATTTTATAAACTATAACTAGAAGACAGCTGAACTGCAATTATAATATTTATTAAAACCTTTAATAAATAAAACTTTGTTGTTTTATTATCATCCTATATGTATATAAAAAGTGCATACATGTTTTACTTATGTAATTAAAAAGATAAAAACATAAAGCTAGTCAAGAATTAGTTAAAATTTTTCCAGGTATAAACTGTATTTGATGAAAAATGCTGTTTCCTTTACTATTGAAAAAGATTTAATTAAAAGCACTGTAATACAAATTTACAGCCATCATCATATACAGGTTCCTAAAAAAAAAAAAAAAAATATTATATGAAAATTTTGCAGTTTACGTGAAAACATTGGAAAGCTATCCAAGTTTCACACTTACATTTACCATTCCATTTATCTTTATATTACATTATATTTACCAATACAATTTTTCAATATGTATACCTTATGTAACACAGCACACATCTAACCAATACTCAAATTCTTCCTACGCTCTCTATGTCATATTCTTTGTTACTTTTCTCACAGTTCCTACAGATTATTCGTATCGCGCAATGGCGAGTAAATCCCACTTTTTATGAATTCGCCATTTTTGTTTACGGCACTTCTTATATATATATTAGACAACAATACGTTTAAATGCGGATGAGAGATAAAATTCGGACCATTACTTATCTATTGGTATACAATAGCATACTTCTCAGATAATAATTAACATAATTACTGCAATTTAAAGTAGACCCTGTATAACTTTATCATCATAAACATTATAGTATGTATCGATAATTCATATATATATTCATCAATATTTTTCCTGATGATAATGTATCAAACGCTTTGACGGCCAACTGTTTCGTCGCATCAACAACTTCATTTTGAAACGATACAAACAATCAAGATCTTTCTACGGCAACTGCATGTTGTACAGTAATATTCAATAAACTGTTTCCTCACACTTTATTGAATATTACTGTACAACATGTGTCTATCAATCTGGTGTCTGTTTTAATAATGACAAAGTATATTTACAGCAATTTTTGTTGTTTCAGGAACCAGCCATTTCTGGGCCNGACCCTGTATAACTTTATCATCATAAACATTATAGTATGTATCGATAATTCATATATATATTCATCAATATTTTTCCTGATGATAATGTATCAAATGCTTTGACAGCCAACTGTTTCGTCGCATCAACAACTTCATTTTGAAACGATACAAACAATCAAGATCTTCCTACGCAATGAGTTTGTGGACATTATTCGGCTACAAGAACGATCTTCTTCAGTCATTTGTTCTCTAAACTTACGATTAGAATATCGAAATCTGTCCCAATCACGAAGTATTTCGTCTGGTAATGACTACTCAACTAGTGGTTATAACATTGCTGCATGCTTATCTCTCGCAACTCTTTACGTTTCTAATGCTTGTAACTTTGTTTGAAGTTGATCATAAAGTTTTCTTAAAGAATTCCCATTAATTGAATTATTTTTCTGTAATCCTAGAAAATGATCTGGAACGTATACTTCTATAAGTAATTCTTCTCTACCAAAACGGGATCGTAATTGTTTCTTTCCATTGGAGGGAAATCTCTTAATAAATTTTTTGCTAGATGTTTCCTATTGCAATACTTCAGATAAAAAAGCGAATTTGTTATAATTCTGTAAATTTTGGAAATCGATCGAGATCGACTTTGTCTATTTTCTAGCACTGTCCCCGGAATCCAAACTATTTCTTCACAATACCATCAAATGTAGGTAATTATAACTTCGGATATCACAATAACGAATTTTGCGAAATTGGTTTGTTAATTGTTGCTATGAAGCAATAGCATATTAAATTGAACGGAATTCTCAACTTTTGCTTTAAGACTACTCATTTTACTGTGCATAATTCATTTTTCGATATATGTTTCCGATTCAACTATTTCTGGCTCAGTAATATCATTATTCGTTGTGTCTGTCAAAAGTATTTCTTTAACTTTGTCATCAACTATTAGCATTAATTTCGAATTTTCATCGAATACACTTAATATTATAATATTTTCATTATCCGATAACTCGTCTTCCTTCTCGTACTCATTGCATACTTTCGTAAGCAATCTTCTGTGCNAGACTTGGAAATGAGAGTGTTAATGTCATAAACGATTGGGTGAAAGGATCTTTTACGAAGGATTGCAATAGAGGAAGAGCTATCAGTAATGATAGCTATTTGTTTATGATGGATATTGTTAGCCCAAGTAATGGCCATTTTAAGGCATAGAGTTCTGCTTGAAAAATAGTGCATTGTTCACCCAATCTGAACTGGCCCAGAGCAATCTCCTGCCCGTTCTGGTAAACAACATAACTACAACCAACTTTTATATCTGTTTTCGAACCATCCGTAAATATTTCGTAATCATTGTAAGAGGTACGATTGACGGTGTGGACGAAAGGGCCAAAGATTGTGAATAAATGGCAAAAGAAATTTCTTGTTCCAAGTCGGTGTGACTTATTTGTTGGTTGCTAGTATAAATATCAAGGTCATGCTTTATTTGCCATTGTTTAAAATAGGAGGTGATGATAAGATCAATAGTGGCTTTCTTAGCCAGAACTTGAATATAGATATTGGGCGTGATATTGTAGGCTTTGGTGATTTGAATAAGAGCTCTTACGTTGTGACGAAATAAGTTTACGCTTTATATGAGTCTTATAAACATCACCTCCCCAAATTCCACAAGCATAAGTAATGATTGGAATATAAATCTGATTATAAATTGCATCCATCGCCTCAGTGGCAAGTCCCCAACGACCTCTCGCAATACTTGCAAAAGCGTTAAAGATTTTCCCTGTACGTTGAGTTATGTATTCAATATGTGAATTCCACAAGAGGCGGTGGTCCAAGATCACGCCCAAATATTTAATAGTTTTATCTACTTTTATGGTATGACCACCCATTTTAATGCAAGGAGTACGGAGGTAAAGGTTTTGATGGCCAGGTTTATTGAATACTATACACTTAGTCTTGTTAGGATTAAAATCCAGTTTATGTTGATTTCCCCAGGTTAGAATGTTATTAAGAATAGTATTACCGTGCTGCTCAAGTGCTGAACGAGATTGACCACCAAAAAGTACCAAAACATCGTCAGCGTAAGCTATCATATTATGTTGTCCGAAGTCTTGAGTAAGAAAGAGATTAAATAGAACGTTCCATAGAATGGGACCACATACCGAGCCCTGCGGACAACCGCGGACAACTTTGCGAGAAACTGTGTGCCCCCCACATTAAAGTGTAGCGGTGCGGTCATTTAGGAAATCCTTAATAATATAGAATATATTGGCAGGGCAGTTCAACTTTTGGAGGTTATTCAATATTAGATGCCACCAGGCAGAATCGAATGCCTTGGCGATATCGAGACTGATAGCCAAGACGTATTTATTGCTTTCTAATAGATGATTAATGCAAGCAACGGCAAAGTATAAGCCATCAGCAGATGATTTTTGAGGCCTGAAGCCAAATTGATTATCATGGATAATATGGTTGGCCTCTAGATACGTGAGGAGCCTGTTGTTAATAAGTCTTTCAAGGACTTTGCCTAAAACAGGTAACAAAGAGATTGGCCTGCTTTCTTTAGTATTTCCTGGTTTTGGTACCGGAAGTATTTTGGCAGACTTCCATTAAGTTTGCCCAGTCGTAAAAAGAGTTCACGAAGGCGAGGTGAGACTTCGATGACCCAGTTAACAAATGCATCAGTCTTCTTTCCCATAACAAATTTAATGGTAAATTCCTTACGTGCCAGGAACTCTTCAACATATTTTCCACGTGAGTCCAAACGATTCCCTTTCCAAATAGGAGAATGAGCATTTGTATCTCCGGCCAAGATGTAATATACATCTGTAAATTTACCCATAATGTTTTGAATATAATCTAGTATATCCTCAATATGAATATCTTTAGGGCAGTAATAATTGATAAGAATGTGTCTGCGGTTATTGATAACCAACTCAGTACAACTGACGTATTGTGTACTAATAGAACTGTGGTGAAGGAGGGAAAGATCGTCCCCAATAGCGATGGAAACAGCTCAAGGATATGTATTGGTACCTTGAAGGAAGATACAGTTGGCAGGAAAGCCAGCAGGGATGTTATTTATGCAGTATGGCTCTTGACAAAAAATGATGTCATGACACGTAAAATACTTCTGTTACATTTAATTGTTTATGTTCTTTCAACTAAAATACTTATTAGATTACATATAATTTTGTTTCATAATATTTCTGCATATCTACATAAATTCTACGTATATTAAGATTAATGTTTTTCTTTATCTTGAGTCTTTATGCCCTGTAATGAATAAGAAAATCTTTTCTTTCCTACCCATCTGGTAGCGTGGATTTTTCTATGTCGTTTTCACGTGTCTTAAATAGTAGCCAGTTTCTCATAGACATACCTTTCAGGAGGATCTTCACCCTCGTTTCTTGTTATCTTATTATACCAGTAGAAATTAGAATATTTTTAACATATTACATTAAAAAATATAGAAAAATAATAAATTTTTCGTGGAAATCCGTGTCCGAATCCGGACTGTCGCAAACTCCAGCAATTTTTCGGAAAGATATTAACCGCTGAGGTATGTGGTCGTAGCTTCTGGATTGAAACAATAATAGCTTATCGGCACTCTATCATTGGGTGAATGATTAATGTTGATTGTCATATGTACAAATTACGGATGGCCAGTTAAGTTTTCCCGTTTTACCTTCCCATCTCTGTTATGTATAACAGGAAAAAAGTATGCCTATTGGTCAAAAAATAAATCCCAAAATCTTTACATTTTTGGACTTTGGAATGTTTTTCCTCTGTATGAATGTTAGTGTATGTATGGGGAACACGATTTTGTTCATCTCCTCTGAAGCTTGATAGTTCCTGTGCTTTTGTCTAAATTTTCTAAACTTTTGCATGGTTTATTAGAGAATTGACGCTATTAAGTTTTGGTGGTTAAAGGTCGAGGGGTGAGGAGATAACGAGGGTCGTGTATATCTTCAGTAGGGTCTGACTTAATGGTAATTTTATACGTTATTAGCATTTACAATTTTTTACAAAACTCATTCCTACTCTCAAAATAAAGGTTTTTTCACCATTTTATAATAAATAAAAATATGAAAAGTTCTTTTTAATAAAATATCGTAACAGCTGGTGACACTAACTGTTGTCGGGAAAGTAAAATAACTCGTTGCTGGGTTTTTTCATTTTTGTCTCAGAAAAAGCTTACACTCAGAAGCCAAGCATACGCTTAACATTGCATAAAAACCCAGCTTGAAAAGCATTGCCTATGAATCGTTGGCTTAGAGAATAAAATTCTAATATTGCTCGCAACTGCATGTTGTACAGTAATATTCAATAAACTGTTTCCTCACACTTTATTGAATATTACTGTACAACATGTGTCTATCAATCTGGTGTCTGTTTTAATAATGACAAAGTATATTTACAGCAATTTTTGTTGTTTCAGGAACCAGCCATTTCTGGGCCCACCGATGGCTAGTGGATAAAACCAATAAATGTTGGTAGTTACTCGTGACTTCGAGCCTCTCTAACGGGCTGGTCACGTGCAGTTTTTCGGGTTTTCTTCACATTTTTAACTCAAACTCTTTCGTCGATAAATTTTCTTTTCTTACACTATACATTGTAACTCTAATTTACTTTGAACAATTGTTACGCAGTTATCAATGTAAAAAATTCTTCATGATTTTCCGTATAACACCTTCTGGATATGTTTCTTTTCTTGATCAATTTTAAAACTGACGGAAGGTGATACTGGATCACAGCTTCCAGAATAAGACACTAAAACATACACAAAACATCAATCTACAATGTCTATTGTTTCAAATGTCCATCAATTCCATGCCATAAAAATGAGAGAAAGTTCTTATCATTAGGAAACAAACTGATTTGTAGAAAAGCTTTACGAATGTCTGCCTCTGCACCCATTTTTTCCAAGTTAATACGAACTTAAATCGTAGGAATCAATTCAATGAGATCTAATCCTTTTTCAAGACATTCGTTAAGACTGGGGAATTTCTTTTGCTTAACCGATGAATCAAATACAGGTTATTTATTCTAGCTGGGCTATTCTTATTGACTACAAGTCTATGTGGTAAATAATGACAAGACTCTTTAATCCCATTTGCAAACAGACCTTCATCTAAAATCTAATATCATTGTCCTTAGTTTCTGTCAAAAGTATTTCTTTAATTTTGTCCTCAACTATTAGCATCAATTTCGCCTTCTGTTTGATTAGACTTAACATTATAATATTTTCATTATCCGATAACTCACCTTCTTTCTCGTATTCATTGCATACTTTCGTAAGCAATCTTCTGTGCCGCTTTTAACGTCTCTATATTTAAAATAAATAGGCCAAAAATTCACTTTGCAGCCGAATTCTATGGCGAACGTCAGTTAATCTGGCCTCTCATAATAAAGTCCTAAGGATTGGCTCTCCAAGATTCGATTTCCAGACTTGCACTTTAATAGACACGTGAATGATTAATGCTTTGAAATAAATGAAATACTTTGAAATTATTTTAGAGTAAATTCCTATTTTTTGAGTCATAATTAAAACATGTCAAAGACGTTTATAATATCTGCATTATTACGAAATTTAATGATGATAAATGTGTCTTAATATACATATATATATTATGACACATTTATCATCATTAATATACTATATTAATATATATTAATATATATATATATCTGCGTGTCACGTGTGTAATTCTCAGCTATAAAAATCACAGTATAAATAAATGCGAGTAAATATAAAATATCAAAAGCTATGAATTCAGAAGTGGTTTGCATCGTTATGTTAATTCTTTGCATCAATACCGATGCAACAAGTAAGAATCTTTTCTTTTCGTGAGATAAAAGTATTCATATTTTCATTGATTTTGAATGAATTTTCAATTTAGGATATAATTTACCAATAAACTGTCAACTTCAGCCAGATAAAGGACTATGTCGGGCAGCAATATATCGTTATTATTACAATGTTTCTATTCATGAATGCGAACTTTTTCTTTATGGTGGATGTCTCGGAAACGGAAACAATTTCGAATCCTTACAGGAATGCAGCGATTATTGTTCTGCAAGTAAGTTCAGCTATTTGAAATTCTAAATTAAGCTGGCAATTACTTTTTAAATGAATATAAAAATTTTACGCTAGTATTCTGTTTCTCCCCCCCAGAAAATTTAGATGATCTACCAAAACCAAGTGGTAAAAACAGTCAAAAGTGGTAGCTGGTCACGGGTTGGAACGTCATCAGCTGACTAGGCTCATTGAGTTTTTACGTCTTTTTCGTGTGTTTTACTCGTTAAATAAAGTCGGTTTCTCATAGAAAGTCCTTTCGGGGATACTTCCTCCTTCGTGTCTATCTGCTGTTGTCTGTAAAAAGAATAAATGTCTAAAAATGCTACAGAGTCCATGTTATACATTAACAACTAATAAAGTGTCAGGAAGTGTTTATAAGAGTTTGTGTTTTATACGTTACGAAGTATATTGAAAATAATCTGGTTTGTTCGAAGAATCAGCCATTTCGGAACCCACCAGTGGCCGAATGGTTAAAATCACTGCACACTAGTAGTTTGTCGTGGTTTAACCGGGATATTTTCACGTTGGTAACATGTAAATAGGCGTGTAAAGTTCTTCTGGGAAGCATCATAGTTCGGCACAACGCCCACGTGTCGCTTTGACGAAAAGATATGAAAAAAACAAACATTCCATCGTATTTCGTGGTAAAAAGAACCACTACATATGATATGCTACTATTATACTTTGGAAATCGTGTTTTTTTTATCAAAATATATTATAGGTTGCATTTATGTAGAATGAATTAAAAATATAGAGGAGTGTGTTGTCGAAATTTTATTAATTTTGAATGAAAACGAATAGTAGAATTTAACTTTGTGTTCTTTGATTTCTGGTGTAACTTTTTAAAATATTAAAGTCTAAAAATTTACTAAAATAAAAAATTAATTAAGTAGGCACGTATTGTGAAACAAGAGATTTACGTCTTTAATATTTCTGTTACATGTAATAAAATGATGTATTTAACAAATTATATACAGTATATATAATTTATTTTATAAACTATAACTAGAAGACAGCTGAACTGCAATTATAATATTTATTAAAACCTTTAATAAATAAAACTTTGTTGTTTTATTATCATCCTATATGTATATAAAAAGTGCATACATGTTTTACTTATGTAATTAAAAAGATAAAAACATAAAGCTAGTCAAGAATTAGTTAAAATTTTTCCAGGTATAAATTGTATTTGATGAAAAATGCTATTTTCTTTACTATTGAAAAAGATTTAATTAAAAGCACTGTAATACAAATTTACAGCCATCATCATATACAGGTTCCTAAAAAAAAAAAAAAAAAAAAAAAANGCAATAATAATATTTATTAAAACCTTGAAGAATAAAACATTGTTGATCTATTAACATCTTATATGTATAAGAAAAGTTATACATTTTTTATTTATGTAATAAAAATATAAGAAAGATAAGCTAAGCATGAATCAGTTAGTATTTTTTTTACTTTGAAATTGTATTTAATAAAATACGTTATTCCCTTCACTATTCAAAGTGTTTTAATTAAAAACACTGTAATATAAACCCACAGGCATCATCATATACAGGTTCTTCCAAAGAGAATATACCATTTTAAATTAATTGTTGTAGTTATGTGAATTATTATATGAGAACTTTGCAGTGTACATAAAAACATGGGAAAACTATCCAAGTTTCATACTTACGTTCACGTACGTAATTTCGTATGAATAAAAAATATCATACAGGAATATCATAAATTTGAATAATTTAATTTATTTTCTAGTAAATAACTAAAATTGTAGGGCCAATCTCACCCATACCGACGCGTTATGCTCGATTAATTTATGTTCTCCTACATTATAAGATTAAAGTAATATAAAGCGTTTCATTGGGAGTTTTAATAAACATAATAATGATTACGAAAAAAGTACTGTTTTATTTCTAAAAATGAAATAAAAAATATACTTATTCCATGAATTTAATGAGAAAAAAGACAATTATTTTCAATTGAACATAAAAAATACTACTAAAAATATTATGGAAACATTAACACTCCTAAACCTTATAACTCCAGTAATAAGCATTTAATAGCAAACTAACGTTTTCAACCGTACATTCGGTCTTCTTCAGGTTTAAAAACCAGTTATGTTCGAACATGTGAATGCATAGAACAAAATTTTGAAAATAATTTCAAAATTTTTGAATTCACCACCTCAACTCCATTTATAGGGAGATTGCCTTTCATACTAATACTAAAGTTACATACAAGAGGCCAAGCACGGTATATGGACTACCCCGCTGTGGCAAAGACAAGATAAATAGATATATAACTGCATGTGTCACGTGTGTAATTCTCAGCTATAAAAACAGTATAAATAAAGCCGAGGAAATATATAAAATATCAAAAGCTATGAATACAGAAGTGGTTTGCATTGTTATGTTAATTCTTTGCATCAATACCGATGCCACAAGTAACAATATTTTCGTGCGATTAAAATACTCATATTTCCATTAATTTTGAATTAATTTTCAATTTAGGATATAATATACCAATAAACTGTCATCTTCAGCCAGATTCAGGACTATGTCTCGCAAGTATGTCTCGTTATTACTATAATATTGCTACTGACAAATGCGAACTTTTCAGTTTTGGTGGATGTCCCGGAAACGGCAACAATTTCGAAACTTTACAGGAATGTTGCGATGAGTGTCATGCAAGTAAGTTCAGCTATTTGATATTCTATATTAAGCTGGTAATTACATTTTAAATTAATATATGAATTTTACGCTAATATTCTGTTTCCCCCAGCAAATTTGGAATGTCAACAATCCAAAAAATATATACAGGACATTATCGACAGTCAATTAAAACCAAGTGAAAAAAGCATTGAAATGTGGTAGTTGGTCACGGGTTCGAACTTCACCAACGGACTAGGCGGATGCAGTTTTGTCTGTCTTCTATATGTGTTTTGTTCGTTAAATAGGATCAATTTCTCATAGAAAATCCTTTCGGAAAGTACCCCTACATCGTGTCTATGTGTTGTTGGCCGTAAAGGAAATAAATGTCTAAAAATTCTCCCGAGTTCATGTTACTCAGTAACGACTAATAAAGTGTCAGGAAGTGTTTATATTTTATTTATGCCAAGTATATTTAAAATAATCTGGTTTGTTTGAAGAACCGTCTGTTTCGGAATCCACTAGTGGTCGAATGGCTAAAATTACTGCGCACTGCTAGTTTTTCGTGGGTTCGCTCCTGACCATGGAATTTTATGGGTTTCCTTCACGTTACTAACATATAAGTAGGGTCAGTTTTTCGTATAAAGTCCTCTTGGGAGACATCCCACCCCGGCGCTTTGAGGTAAACAAAAACCAAACATTTCATCATATTTCGTGGTAAAAATAACCATTAGATATCATTTGCTGTTTTTATACTTATGAAATTGTGTATTGTTTATCAAAATATATTCTAGGTGGCGTTTATATAGAAGGCATTAAAAATATAGGGAATGTTTTATTGATTTTCAATGAAAATAAATAGTAGAAATGAACTTTATGTTCTTTGATTTCTGGTGTAACTTTTCAAAATATTAAAGTCTAAATTTACTAAAATAAATAATTATGTGATATATAATAAATGTATTGTGGAAACAAGTGATTTACGCCATTAATATTTCTATTACATTTAATAAACTGAGGTATTTAACATATATTTTAAGTAAAATATTTAACAGATTATATTTATATAATTTATTTTATAAACTAAAAGTAGAAAACAGCTCAAGTAACTACATTAAACATTAACTGCAATAATAATATTTATTAAAACCTTGAAGAATAAAACATTGTTGATCTATTAACATCTTATATGTATAAGAAAAGTTATACATTTTTTATTTATGTAATAAAAATATAAGAAAGATAAGCTAAGCATGAATCAGTTAGTATTTTTTTTACTTTGAAATTGTATTTAATAAAATACGTTATTCCCTTCACTATTCAAAGTGTTTTAATTAAAAACACTGTAATATAAACCCACAGGCATCATCATATACAGGTTCTTCCAAAGAGAATATACCATTTTAAATTAATTGTTGTAGTTATGTGAATTATTATATGAGAACTTTGCAGTGTACATAAAAACATGGGAAAACTATCCAAGTTTCATACTTACGTTCACGTACGTAATTTCGTATGAATAAAAAATATCATACAGGAATATCATAAATTTGAATAATTTAATTTATTTTCTAGTAAATAACTAAAATTGTAGGGCCAATCTCACCCATACCGACGCGTTATGCTCGATTAATTTATGTTCTCCTACATTATAAGATTAAAGTAATATAAAGCGTTTCATTGGGAGTTTTAATAAACATAATAATGATTACGAAAAAAGTACTGTTTTATTTCTAAAAATGAAATAAAAAATATACTTATTCCATGAATTTAATGAGAAAAAAGACAATTATTTTCAATTGAACATAAAAAATACTACTAAAAATATTATGGAAACATTAACACTCCTAAACCTTATAACTCCAGTAATAAGCATTTAATAGCAAACTAACGTTTTCAACCGTACATTCGGTCTTCTTCAGGTTTAAAAACCAGTTATGTTCGAACATGTGAATGCATAGAACAAAATTTTGAAAATAATTTCAAAATTTTTGAATTCACCACCTCAACTCCATTTATAGGGAGATTGCCTTTCATACTAATACTAAAGTTACATACAAGAGGCCAAGCACGGTATATGGACTACCCCGCTGTGGCAAAGACAAGATAAATAGAAAGCAAGCACCGGGTGTTTACATGGTCCCTCTCTGGGATGACAGGTTTCAAAGGGAATTAGTATATATTGGGTCTACAAAGCGCTC
This sequence comes from Centruroides sculpturatus, assembly GCF_000671375.1. Lineage (NCBI taxonomy): Eukaryota > Metazoa > Arthropoda > Arachnida > Scorpiones > Buthidae > Centruroides > Centruroides sculpturatus. The sequence continues at coordinate 824,329 of NW_019384435.1, forward strand.
ATTGAATAAAAGATTGAAAAAGCACGATTATGATATCGTTGATAAAAGGCACACCACCGCCCTGTCAACATTTGCGACTGAACCCGGCATAAGAGCTGACCTACATGAGGCCAAACTGATTAAATTGTCTCACCGTGTAGAACACCTACGAAACCTTGAGGCACTTGAAATTTACAAGGCCGGGTTACTCACCAATTGCATTAACTCTAAGGATGCTGATAATTTGTCACACGCTTGGAAATACTGCTATGAAGGAACAGGCAATGACCACAATAGTGGTTAGAAGCCACACCCCGATTTTGTGTATTTATATAAGTCACTATAGGAGCGTATGTAGCACATTTATGTCATTATATGTATGTCAACGTATGTAGCACATTTATGTCATTATATGTATGTCAACGTATGTAGCACATATATGTCATTATAGGAACGTATTTTCACATTTAACATGTCGTTGCCATGGCAATGCACACGCTTAACTTTTTATTCTTTTAAATTACGTTGGTAAAGTTCCATTTTTTGAAAATAATTTCAGAATTTTTGTTCTATGCATTCACATGTTCGAATATAACTGGTTTTTTAAACCTGAAGAAGACCGAATGTACGGTTGAAAACGTTAGTTTGCTATTAAATGTTTATTACTGGAGTTATAAGGTTTAGGAGTATTAATGTATACACTTTCCAGTATTCTCGTAAGAAGATTTGAATTATGGAAACAAAAATCTCTCTCTCTCAAAAAAGCAAACTTATAAATTTTCATAATAAGACTTCAAAAAACAAAAATGATCGATACTTTGATCACTTAATCTAGTTTTAATTTGTTCACAAAAAGACCCGAAGCTGAAAACGCCTTTTCAGATTCTATTGAAATGGGTAAAATGGTTTTCAAAGCTCTCAAAAGAAGAGAAATTTTCTGAGATTTTACGTCTGTTTTTTTGAATATTTTGCTAACTCAGTTACTAACTTTACAGCACTTTACAGTACTTAATTATTTTTTATTGCTCTCTGTTCTTGTCGTATTCATGATCTCTCGGTTTTTTCAAGATATGCATTTAGCTTGTCAGCTAAATTCATTTTATTCGGCAGTGTGACAGTCTGTGATTTTTGTACATATTTGAGTTTATTACCTTCACTAGATTTAGAAATAGCAGATTCTCCAAAAAGGCGATCAAACATTTGTTTTGCTGATGAAATTATAATCGCGTCAGATTGTTGGAATGCGCTGTCACTCTCGAACTTCTTATATTTGTTTTCACCCGTGAGGTAAAGTAACAGTCCCATCAATTTTTCGTTTTCTTTTCTCTTTTATGCGGATAACAAAATATTGAAGTACTTTTTTAGAAAAAGCAGTGTTCAATTATTTCAGTTCATTCTAAACGAAAGAGGTAAAATTCTCTGCTGAACGTAGAGTAGATTTTCTTCAACAGCTAGTTTTAAGTTCTATCAATGCCACGAATTACATCGACTTCGTGTTTTTCAAGGCTAAAAGTACTATTTTTATTTTCTTTGAGATTAATGAGAACTTTCAACACAGATGGTCTTATCTTGATATACCGTCCTAGCATAGCTAAAAGACTGTTCTATCTGGTTTTTGAATTCAACATTAAATGTAAGGGTTTTCCATGATCCTGTTTAACGTATTCTTGTAACAAATTATTCTTCACAGGTGACTTACGAAAGATTTTAGCTATCTTTCTAACTTTGTTGATAATTTGAGAGACGTCGACTTCATACAATTCAAAAGCTGTATCTATTTCAAATAGATTTTCATTAGAGTGTTCATATTCTGAAATAAAATTTTCAACCTCAATACTTTGAGTGAAATCTTCTTCACTTTCATCAATGTTATACTCATCTCTTTAGTGATCTACTACTGGCTGGTTTTCATCAATAAAGGGGATTGTAAAGTGGATAGATGATTTCTGATACAAAGCATCACACACTGCTAAGTGGATTCCTTGTGCATAACACAATTGGTGCTCACATTCAATTGATCTTTCCATTTTTTTCATTACAGTTGCACCATCAGTTACACAAGCCACCACGTGTTTTTCCAAAGAAATATGATATTCAGCTAACTTTTCTTTGACCACATTAACAGCAACATCAGCGGATAGAGAACCAGAAATCCTTACCATTCCTAAATTCTAAAATTTTCCCTCCCCTGTGTGTACATTAATATTCATATATCGGCAATTGTTTAGAGAGGAGTACTTGTCTAATGATATACTAAACCTTGTTCATGAAGTTATTTTCTCTGCAATTTTAGAAATCAAATTTTCTTTTATCTGTTCGTATTTTGAGTGAACCAGATCCATGAAATGATTTGTTGGCAAAGTATACCCTTTCTCTGCCAAAGATTGCTTGATATATTCACCTTTTGTAATAGAATTAATAACTATACCATCTAGCGTAAACACTTTGTGACTATTTCTTGCAAAGTATTCTGTTTTATTGAAAATGATTATAGATTTTGCTGAGAGGCTTTCCTCTTGTTACAACTACATTCATGTTCTTTGCTTTTATTATCAGAATCACTAGTAGAACACTTGTTTATATTGTGCTTATCATGCAGGTGTCTGATAAGACCACTAGTAAACCAATCTTTGCACTTTATCTCAGCTTTACACTTTTTACAGGTTGCTGATTGTGGTACTTGGGTTTTTAAAAAATGTTTTCAAACAAACGACTCTGATATTACAGTGATTTGATTTTATCAATTATATTAAAATAAATTGTTGTAAAATACGAGTAATTGACTAATATAGGAATTACAAATAATCACATTTACAGTTACAAACGATAGGATATAAATGGGAATGTAAGCTTTAACAAATTCCTTAACTTATAAATGTGAGGACCCAACCGAGGTCCGAAATCATGTAAATCACGGTATTCTTATGATTAAATAATAACGATAGATTAATTATGAGAGGGAGAGGAAAATTCCATAATTTAAACAACGCGGCACAAAATGTAGACAACGAGTCTCGGATGACTCGAAAACGTGTTAAACTAACTGTCAATGTCAGAATGAAAAGTTATAAGTCAGAGTCAAGTGGTCATATGTAGGTAAAACTTTGACCCCAGCGCTCATAAACAGTCAATCTAGGGAAACAATTTCGGAAAAGAGGAAAAGATTTAAGAGAGATAAATTATTGCATATGATCGTTCGAGTACCCAGATGACAGAAATCGCGAGTAACGGAGCTAAATTAGGAGCGCGAGTCCTGCAATTTTGTCAACAATCCCCAAAAACAATCGACAGAACGGCGTCGAGCAGACACCTGCAATCGGACCTATCCCGTGATCCGAGTCGGTCTCGGTTTTCCCCAAAACAAAAGAGAGACCAATCGGAAAGCGAGGAAGGAGACGAGGGGCCAATCAGAAGTCCGAATAGTGGGAGAAAACTATAAAAATCCGAAATTCAAGGTCGGAGAGTCTCTCCTCCGTATTCCACGAAAGGTCGTGACTTATATTGTGGTGTGTCGTCGCCAAGAACTTTGAACTCCGCCGCTTCCTCCTTCCGATCGTTCGCTTTCCTCAGCGGCCTCATCTCGTCCGCCCCGGACCAGACAGACGCCGAAGTTCTCGCCTCTCCGCCTCTTCGACGAGAAGAACCAAGTGAAGGACTGTCGATTTTCCATGTAAGCATAAATGTTAACAAATAAACGGCTTTCTTGTGTAAAACACTTGCCATCATTTGCCTCCTCCGTCACAGCCCACATACAACCTTCCCTTAGGTTCATCCTGACGAGGGATTAATAGATCCCACCTAGGAGACGGCAATCTTATACAGGTGCCGTGGAGGGGGTTTCAAGTCCCCTATCTCCACCGGGTCGGCTACCTTACATAAATGCGAATTCGAAACTAAAGTGCGATGAGTGAAATTTACTTTCAGCGAGTGCACCGCTGCTCAATGATGCGCAAACACAATACATAGATATTACATGAACTAACAAGTAGAGCCTTGTAAAACATAGGTAATAATATGCAGCATAAAACCTGAAAATTTCTCTCTTAGGTGACTCATCAAAATGCAACTTTTCACTTGAAAACTTTATATGACATGCGAGATTTTTCGGGGAAAAAATTTCCCGGGATTTTTCTCATAGCGAATAAACGGCAGGAATTCCGGGAAAGAAACCCTACACCGAACACATCTAACCAATACTCAAATTCTTCCTACGCTCTCTATGTCATATCTATTGTTATTCCTGTCACGGTTCCTACAGATTATTCGTGTCGCGCAATGATGAGTAAATCCCACTTTTTGTGGATTCGCCATTTTTGTTTACGGCACTTCTTATATATATATATTAGACAACAATACGTTTGAATGCGGATGAGAGTTGAAATTCGGTCCGTTACTCGATTGTATGCTATTGTATGTTACTCGAGTATGCGATTGTATCCTATTGGGATACAATCGCATACTTCTCAGATAATAATTAACATAATTACAGCAATTTAAAGTAGACCCTGTATAACTTTATCATCATAAACGTTATAGTGTGTATCGATAATTCATATATGTATTCATCAATATGTTTACTGATAATAATGTATAAAACGCTTTGACGGCCGACTGTTTCGTCGCATCCACAACTTCATTTTGAAACGATACAAACGATCAAGATCTTACTACGCAGTCAAGGACTTTAAACTACAAGGATAGCCAGATCCCGTATATTTGTTAGCGTGACCTTGGCTCTATGTGACGTCACAGCAAACCCTCTACTTCAACATGACAGATCTTTCAAATTACAAAATACGATAAAATATTAAATCATTTCTTAATTAATTATTAAATTACTACTAAATGTAAACTACTGTAGAATTTTCGGATTTAATACGTGTACTGTACATCAATAAATTTACAAGTCTTTTGTGTAATATTTATTTAACAAATTAATGAGCTGTATTTTTTATTATGTGATTATCTTACTTAACTTTTTAATTTTTTTTCGACAATCACCATTTTCAGAAGGCATTCTTTTCAATATTTTATAGTTTTCTTGTTTAAGATTTCTATAATTAATTCTTATTATAGTTCTTAATTTACAAAAATCTTTTATTAAAGTAAAAGGTAAAACTGTTTCCACTGACTAATTCTGTACAACTCCGGGGCCTTTTTTATACGATTCATCGTGATATATTTCGAAATATTTATTCCATTCTATAATTTTTGCTAGCCATTCATCAGTAGGTTTAATAAGCCCTCCATANTTTTGGCAGGTGTTTCCTATTGCAATACTTGAGATAAAAAAAGCGAATTTCTGTAAATTTCTCTAAATTTTGGAACTCGATCGAGATCAACTTCGTCGATTTTTTAGAACTGTGCCCGGAATCCAAACCATTTCTTCACAATACCATCAAATGTAGGTAATTATAACTTCGGATATCACAATAACGAATTTTACGAAATTGGTTTTTTAATTGTCTGTGGCTATGAAGGAACGGGCATATTAAATTCAACGAAATTCTCAACTTTTCCTTTAAGACTACTCATTTTACTGTGCATAATCCGTTTATTGATATATGTTTCCGATTCGTCTATTTCTGGCTCAGTAATATTATTATTCGTTGTGTCTGTCAAAAGTATTTCTTTAACTTTGTCATCAACTATTAGCGTTAATTTCGAATTTTCATCGATTAGACTTAACGTTATAATATTTCCATTATCTGATAACGAGTCTTCTTTCTCGTATTCATTGCATACTTTCGTAAACAATCTTCTGTGCCGCTTTTAACGTCTCCATCTTTAAAATAAATAGGCGTAAAATTCAATTTGCAGTCGAATCATATGGCGTACGCCAATTGACCTGGCGTCTCATAAAAAAATCCTGAGGATTAGCTCTCCCGGATTCTATTTCCAGACTTGCACTTTGATCGACACCTGTATGATTAATGCTTTGAAATAAATGGAATTCTTTGATATTATTTTAGAATAAATTTCTATTCTTTGAGTTTTAATTAAAACATGTCAAAGGTGTTTATAATATCGCGGTATTATTACGAAATTTAATGATGATAAATGTGTTATAAAAAATATATATACATTTATATATATATATAACTGCATGTGTCACGTGTGTAATTCTCAGCTATAAAAACACAGTATAAATAAAGCCGAGTAAATATATAAAACATCAAAAGCTATGAATACAGAAGTGGTTTGCATCGTTATGTTAATTATTTCCATCAATACCGATGCCACAAGTAAGAATATTTTCGTGCGATTAAAATACTCATATTTCCATTAATTTTGAATTAATTTTTAATTTAGGATATAATATACCAATAAAGTGTCATCTTCAGCCAGATTCAGGACTATGTCTCGCAGACATGCCTCGTTATCATTATAATATTGCTACTGACAAATGCGATCTTTTCAGTTATGGTGGATGTCCCGGAAACGGCAACAACTTTGAAACTTTACAGGAATGTTGCAATGAGTGTTCTGCAAGTAAGTTCAGCTATTTGATATTCTATATTAAGCTGGTAATTACGTTTTAAATTAATATATGAATTTCACGCTAATATTCTGTTTCCCCCAGCAAATTTGGAATGTGAACAATCCAAAAAATATATACAGGACATGATCGACCGTCTATCAAGACCGAGTGGAAAAAGCATTGAACTGTGGTAGTTGGTCACAGGTTCGAACTTCACCAACGGACTAGGCGGATGCAGATTTGTGTGACTTCTTCATGTGTTTTGTTCGTTAAATAGGATCAATTTCTCATAGAATGTCCTTTGGATAGTACCCCTACTTCGTGTCTATGTGTTGTTGGCTGTAAAGGAAATAAATGTCTAAAAATTCTCCCGAGTTCATGTTACTCTGTAACGACTAATAAAGTGTCAAAAAGTGTTTATATTTTATTTATGCCAAGTATATTTAAAATAATCTGGTTTGTTTGAAGAATCGGCCATTTCGGAATACACCAGTGGCCGAATGGCTAAAATTACTGCACACTGCTAGTTCGTTGTAGGTACGCTTCTGACCATGGAGTTTTATGGGTTTCCTTCACGTTACTAACATATAAGTAGGGTCAGTTTTTCATATAAAGTCTTCTTGGGAGGCATCCCAACCCGGTGCTTTGAGATAAAGAAGTAAACAAAAATTAACCATTTCATTGTATTTCATTATAAAATAACCATTACATATGATTTGCTGTTTTTATACTTTTGAAATTGTGTATTATTTATGAAAATATTAATATATTCTAGGTGGCGTTTATATAGAAGGCATAAAAAATATAGGAAATGTTTATTCCAAATTTTATTGATTTTCAATGAAAATGAATAGTAAATTTGAACTTTATGTTCTTTGATTTCTGGTGAAGCATTTCAAAATTTTAAAGTTTATATTTATTAAGATAAAGAATTAATTAAGTAGGCACGTATTGTGAAAACAAGAGATTTACGCCATTAATATTTCTTTTACATACTTACGATTAGAATATCGAAATCTGTCCCAATCACGAAGTATTTCGTCTGGTAATGACTACTCAACTAGTGGTTATAACATTGCTGCATAAAACTGTATTTCTTTAACTTAGTCCTCAACTATTAGCATCAGTTTCGCCTTTTCTTCGATTAAACTTAATTTTATAATATTTCCCCTTATTCAATAATTCGTCTTTTTTGTCGTACTCATTGCATACTTTCGTAAGCAATCTTCTGTGCCGCTTTTAACGTCTCCATCTTTAAAATAAATAGGCGTAAACTTCAATTTGAAGCGAAATCCTGTGGAGGAGGCCAGTTGATCTGACCTCATAAAAAAGTCCTGAGGATTAGCTCTCCCGGATTCCATTTCCAGGCTTGCACTTTAATCGACAGGTGCATGATTAATGCTTTAAAATAAATGGAATTCTTTGAAACTATTTATGAATAAATTCCTATTTTTTCAGTCATAATTAAAACATGTCAAAGACGTTTATAATATCGCGATATTATTACGAAATTTAATAATAATAAATGTGTCATAATATAGGCAACATATATATCTGCGTGTCACGTGTATAATTCTCAGCTATAAAAATCGCAGTATAAATAAAGGCGAGTAAATATATAAAATAACAAAAGCTATGAATACAGAAGTGGTTTACGTCGTTATATTAATTCTTTGCATCAATACCGATGCCATAGGTAAGAATGGTTTTTCTTTTTTTTCGTGCGATTAGAATATTCATATTTTCATTAATCTGAATTAATTTTGAATTTAGAAAGACCAGTGGACTGTCAATTTCAGCCAGATCCAGGACCATGTAACGCAACAATGCCTCGTTATTATTATAAAAAATTTACTAGTAAATGCGAACTTTTCATTTATGGTGGATGTGGCGGAAACAGCAACAATTTCCAATCTATAATGGAATGCTGCCGTTTTTGTTTTCCAAGTAAGTTTACCAATTTCATATTCTATATTAAGCTGGCAATTAATTTTTAAATAAATATATAGATTTCATGCTAGTATTGTTTTTCCTCCAGGAAATTCGGCTTGTCCTATGGGACTAAGTGTAATGGACTACGTGTAAAATATAATTATTACACATGAAATATCGTTATTGCATTATAATAAATGTGTATTTGTTTTTCAAATGTATTATTCGTTAGTAATGAGAAGAATGTAATAAAATGAATATTTTCCTGAGGTAGAAATTAAAATCCTAAAATCCAACCCAAATCCATTATAATTATACAGTAAGATGTTATTTTAATTCATTTCGATTAAATGTATTTAGTAATTGATAAATTTAATAATTATGTTCGTTTTTTTTCATGACTGATATTTAAAAGAAATTGCAATTGCCCACGTACAGTTTGAGTAGGCGCAAAATTACTTCCATTAAAATGGCGTTACTAAACAGTTAGTTGCTGTAGTATTATGAAATTTCTCCAATTCTACAATTAATTAATTATAGATTTAAAAAATAACTTATACTATCAGATGAAAACTTTATACTTGTAAAATGCATGTTAATTTGTATTAAAAAAAACGGATTTATTCAGCCATGCATAGAAAATGTCTAGCAAGAATTTCGTCTTCCTGTTTACAAGTGAAGCAAAAACATATATTTCTTTCCTTTTTCGATTGATATTGGGCAGGTTCTGCTTTTCCATAAGACATATGTACCGTACTTCACCAGATGAATATGTCAAAATATCCCGAATTTTCCCGCCGATGAAATAATTGTAAGCACGTAAGCTTGCATACGCTTGTAATGACTGTGCAGTGTTAATTTTCAGAAGATTTAAAAGAGTAGTTATATATATATATCACCATACATACATTTTGGTAATGATTTATCTCTAGGTTTCTAGAAAATCTGAAGTCGTAAAATATCATAAAAAGGATTAGAGAAAGAAACACGAAGATACGGGATTAATTTCAAGAGATACCGTTTTCTTTCTTCGATAGAGAGATAATTATAATATTGAATCAATATTATTGATATAAACAAGACTTGCTAGATCTTGAAAATTAGAAACCTTTAAAAATATCTGTTGGAAAAACAAGTTTTCAAAACTGTTTTTCTAGCAGGTTAAAGGATGTATTTATTGATAAAGGACAAGAAGTTTTATAGTTGTAAATTCTTTAAGTAGTAACAGATTAGACAAAATATCTGTAATAGTTAATAAGTACAAGAATTATTCATCACAATATTTATAAGAACAATAATTAAAAAACTATATAGAAATGACAATTTAGATGCAATATTGTTAAATTTCTCTCCTGTCATTACCTATGTGTGTAGCAATGATTTGTGTTATATAAACTTTTGTATTTGTATTCTGTAGCAACGCTTCGTGTCATATAACCTTTGTATTATTTTACTAACAAATAAACTGCCATGACGTAACGTCTTTTATCAAGCCCGCCACTTTTTGGTTTGGTATGACTTTGAAACGGATCAAAGTAGTCGTGTACAGGGGCGTGCCGTGACATTTGATGATAGTGAAGCTGTGTTTCTATAAGAAGCCGACATCCAGGGGCAATCAGTTAATTCTTTCTTTAAATGTATTTTTAATAGATTATTTATCTGACGTACTTAATAAACAAGTTCAATATAATTACCTCTGTTATTAAATCCAATATATTCCATATGCCCTCTAAATGCCGATTCTCGCTTTGATAAAAACATATAACATCTATTTATTTAGATATAATATATCTATTACCCATAATTATCTCGTTACAATTTTCAATATTTATTTTATATTATTTACTAATGTTAAATTCTATTCCGCTTCGATTTCCAAATTGCTTCAAATACGAAAGAATCGACGATTTTTCGTGTCTTTTGCCAGCTAAATTGTCAAAGACATTCTTATTCCACACACTAATTTCACTCTGTAAATGCATTTTTATGCATTTACAGAGCCATTTTATCGTGAAAATATCGAACAAATTTTTTTATTGAAGCGTTTATATTTAACTTAGGCATTGGCCGTTCTCTTTTAATAATGTTTTCTTTTTCATTATATGATCTCGAGCCAAAACTTTTTTAAAATAAATTTTCAATATCGCAATTACATTCCGAATCGCTAGCCACGATATAAGGGCTAAAATTAAAAATAAAATTATAAAAACTTACTTGGTGAAATAAAATGTGTGGTGGATATACATACCTGGTACAAGACATTCTTCAATTGTACGAATATACTTTTAAAAAAAATTATAATTAAATATAGCTTTGTAATGAAACGTGCATGAAAATAACATAAAATATTCTTTACTCTTTAAATCTTAACTACTTACAAGTTAGTCAAATAGCTCCTTACAGTGCCGGCCCGAAGCAAGTTTTAGGATGGAGCGAGATCCTATTATGGCGCCCCCTTGGTTGCCATTAATTTATACCCTTTAATTTTCTTTACCACTGAGGCGCCCCCCTAGGGCGCCGGTGGTAAAGAAAGCCTGGAGCGGCTGCCCCTAGCGCCTGGAGCGGCTGCTCCGTTCGCCCTATGGTAGGGCCGGCTCTGGCTCCCTACGAGTAAAATCAGAGACGGTCCTGCTAGGTGTGCGGTGCGTACATGCACGCGGGCTGCCAAATCCCGAGGGTGCCGATAACCTCGGGATTTGGCAATGTCAAATGCTTTTTTTGTCGCATCACTAATATACCTCAAAAGACGCGACAGGGTTCTTGTAAATTTTAAACGTTTCTCACCATAGCTGTAAAAGTCTAAATATTTTAAACTTAATAGATTGTTTGTCTTTTGTTTTTTAACTAATTCGTTTTAGGGCCAAGTGTTGTCCACGGAAATTTCCAAAATTTACAACTTTTCGGTCACTCTCGTCGAACTGGAAAAATTTCTGTCTTTATTACATCTAATACAGTATTTCGAAGAAATCAGTACCCACTGTACTCGGCTACAGATTGGTTCGGTTACGCTTTCGTTTAAGTACTATTCCGGCTCTTTCAGCAGGGTTTTATTTATGCCCCTCAATTTCCTAATCTCTTAATTATTTAACTACTTCTTAAGTAGAAATAAGTCGAAACCAGTTACTTTGTACTCGAATATTTGTAGTCTCGGGAAAAAAATGAAAAGACAAATTTTTATGACAAACCGATACATAAATCGTAAATTTAAGAAAATTCTAGAACTTTTTCTGTACCTGGTGCATCTCTCTTGTTCATTAAATGTAGTTGTAAATGACGCTGTCGAAGTAATGGTTAATTTTTTAACATTATACAAGAATTGTACACGTTTTTTTCTACATCCCCTTAAAAATGGGATGTACGAAATCGTAATATCACTGGTTTAACATCGAAATCCGTGAGTAATATAAAATCGGAGAGCGGAATAAAAATATCAGATATTTTAATGGATTTTTTAAAACTGCTGTCAAATATACGGAACTATTGTAAAAACATACCAGTAAATTCTTATCGGTTGAGTTAAGTTATAAATCTACTCGTTATTCACGTAATCGAAATATTTAGTAGGCGGGCGGCTAACAGCCGAGAACCGGTCCTTGATAGAATTGGAATCGTTATATGTGTGCAGCTTCTGCCCAAGGTCGTAGGCTTCCACCGGCTAATCCGGGTGAGGTTGGTGCTCTGTAAAGCGCATGCGCAAATCTGGCTTTTTGGAATCTGAAAAGTTCAGAGATTCCACTCCGCCACTAATATTCGAATATACAAAAGCAATATTTTTTCACGTGTAGTATAGAAATTCGTAATAAGATACATAATGCGATCATATAATTAAAATTAATATTTATTTATTTTTTAGGAAATACGAGGGAAGCGGCGCTTCCACCGCTTCTAATGACGGCACGCCACTGTTCAAAAAGTTTTGGCCCGAGATCATATAATGAAAAAGAAAACATTATTAAAAGAAAAAGACCAATGCCTAAATTAAATAAAAATACGTCAACAAGAAAATTTGTTCGACATTTTCACGATAAAATTTATGAAGATATAAAATGGCTTTGTGGATGCAAAAATTGTTTTGCTGGCCTTGCCTACTATTTTGAAATAAAAATTAGTGTGTAGAATGAGATTGGCTTTGACGATTTAAATAATTTGAGTAAAGCTGGCAAAAGACACGAAAATTCTAAAGCTCTCATCGAACCTTTCGTAAAATTGAAGCAATTTTGAAATCAAAATAGAATAGAATTTAACATTAGTACACAATATAAAATAAATAATTGAAAATTATAACGAGATAGTTATGGCTAATAGATAGAGGAAAAGGTGGTATTATGGAACCCCAATTACATTTTAGTTAATTGTGAACAAGGTATCATAACTACATTCACATTTTTTGTGCGAAAAGTACTGGTAACTATTAAACTAAATGTTCCTAATTGGATTTTTCGCTAGTATAATTATAAGTATGGTTTTTGAAGGCTTTTGTACAAATAGTCCGAAAGTAGGCTTACAGAAAATCGGGTGGTAATATGGAACCTTACTGTATATTTTCAAAAAAATGCTTTAATGTAGCCAAAAACAAATAGGAAAGTACAAAAAATTTTAAATAATTACAAAATTATTTACTCCAATGTATTTTATCGCAAAAATGTTCTTATAATAGAAAAATATGACCTCCATTAACAATATATATTCTAGCAGCTCTTTTTCGATATTCTCAGGAAGAATTGGCTTTCTACCTAGTGTCTTTTTCATAAATTGCTCTGGAGGAATGTCTGCTTGAAAATAGAAAGTTCGGAGGAGTTGAGTTCCATATTACTGTAAAAGCATCAATGGGGTCCGTATTTCACGCATCGCCATTTTGAATTAACTTATGTCTGTGAAGACCAAAATTTAAAAAAACGTGAACATCACACAGATTAATATGTACCCCCTAAGTCTATGGAACGGAATACATGCACCAGTGAACCTACAACTACGCGATTTATATTTTAAAAATAATTAAATTCACTTAGCATTCAAAACTTGCCAATTTTGAAAAAAACAAATTTGCTGATTAAATATAAACAACCGTTTAACCAAAGTAAAACGGGTTTTCCCCTTGATATGGATGTCTGCCTAGTTCAGTTCATCCACATTCCGCTACAGTTCGTCTTTATTATTAGTTCGAAATGGGGTGGTTCCATAATACCCGCAGTGTTCCATAATACCACCTTCTCCTCTATATTATATTTTAATTAGTAGATGTTATCGAAGCGAGAATTGGCATTTAGAGGACATAGAGAATCTATTAAATCTAATATAACAGAGTTAATTATATTGAAGTTGCTTATTTATTGTGTTAGATAATCTATTAATTAAAGATACATTTAGAGAAGTTTACGGTTTTTACTGGCTTATCGAACAAACGAATACGAATGGACCCTAGAGACTCTAGGGTCCATTCTAGGCCCTAGACCATCAGCGATGGTCTAGGGCCTAGACCATCGCTGACTGATTGCCCCTGGAAGTCGGCTTGTTACAAAAACACAGCTTCCATATCATCAAATGTCACGGCATGCCCCTGTTCGACAATACGGTTCTTGGACAAGTATTACAGTATATCGTAGTGTTGTAGTTTATCACCCACTACCTGTGATACAGCACTAATACTTCTGCCTAGATTAATTTGCAAACATTTTATTTTTCCATTTTCTATTTCTGTTCTTTTATTGTTATTTATTAAGTTATCAATTTCCATAATTTATTTTTGCTGTAATATTTTTAATAATCTTTTGTCTTTCATGGCATTCATTGCTTATTGCTTTATGGGTGAAGGTTTTTTGTTTTGATTTAATACAGTTTATACAGTTAGGGGTGTTATCTTTATTTTTGCATTCGTTAAACCTATGATCTCCAGCACAGTGTGTACAGTAATTGCGATCACTGCTGCGACATTCGTGGGCCCATATTTACAACATTTGTAGCATTGCAGTATGCTAAAATATTCCTTTAATGTACTGTCGAGTGCAAAATGGTTTTCCTCATCGTGACGTGACGTCACGTCACGTAAGTGACGTCATTTCACCTGTCAATCATTTCTACCTGTGCTCCCATTGGTTTAAAATGGACTGCGCCGTTTAATGATTTATTGGGGGGGTGATAGGAATGATTCAAGAGGGATTATGTTAAGCACTAAGCTTAAAAATCGTAATCGCAGCTTTTTTAATATAATCACGTTGTTTTAATAAAAATCTGGCATTACAGTCATCAGAAAATACGATTATATCGTTTATTTATGTAATTTTTCTCCTTTCTAACGTTTCTTATGTTTATATTATTGTAATTTGATCCAAAAATGCAAAAGAAAAACATATCTAGTTTCACTTCCGTTCAAAATCTCTCAGGTTTCACTGCCTGGCATCGGCTTCCTTTGTAATTGGAGAGAAATGGGGGTGGAAGTCAAGGTCACAATAGTAAATGTTTATTACCTTTGCAGAAGGGTGTGAATCACACTCGTTTTTAACGTAAGCAAACCGATAAGTTCTTTATTACAGTGTTTTATTATCTTAAGTTTCAACGATTGACATCCACTCTCTTTGTAACTGGACAAGGATTAGAATTGAATATCAANGGAACGTTTAAATTCATCCCATGGAACTGTTCATAGACATCTACAACAAATCGGAAAAGTTTCAAAGCTAGGAAAATGGATACCACATGAACTGTCAATAGCTAACCAACAACAACATGTAAGCATTTGCACGTCTTTTTTATCCCGCATTACTTTCGAACCTTTTCTTGATCGGCTGGTTACTGGAGACAAAAAAATGGATCCTCTATAATAATGTGACGAGAAAAAGACAATGGACAGATCGCGACAACCAGCCAAAACCGGCTGCAAAAGGTTGGTTGCATCCAAAAACAATCCTTTTGTCTGTTTGGTGGGATATGTCAAGTGTAATTCACTTTGAGCTGTTAGAACCTAATCAAACAATTACAGCTCAAATGTATTGTGATCAATTAGAGCGTTTAAATGAAAAAAATCGACCGTCATTAGTGAACAGAAAGCAGATTCTCTTGCAACATGACAACGCCAGACCACATGCTGCAAAAATAACTGTAGAGTAACTCAAAAGCTTCAACTGGGAAATTTTACCTCATCCACCATATTTGCCAGATATTGCTTCCAGTGATTATCATCTTTATCGGAGTTTGCAGAATTTTTTAAAAGGGAAAACTTTTGAGGATGAGAACAATGTAAAAAAGGCTATTTCTGAATATTATGATTCAAAACCGAAATCATTTTACGAAGACGGGATTAAAAAGCTACTATTAAGATGGCAAGATATTGTACAAAATAATGGTGAATACATTATAGATTGAAATAAGATTTAATTAAAATTTTTTGTTGCTTTTTTTTGTAGATAAAAAATGCGCACGAACTTATGGACTGACCTGATACATATTTTAGGCATTATCCTTTTTGGTTTTCTAGCAACCAAATCTTCTCTTTTATCTATTTCTTTTATCAGTCTTTCGCTTTGATTAATATTTTCTACTTCTACTAGAATTGCCTTATTTCGTAATTTGCGGACATTTTTTATTCCAACCCCAATTTTAACAGGGTCTATAATATTCTTTACCTTATTCTTAATTTTCTCTGATTCAACATTATTATCTTTATGGTTTATTATTACTACCGCCTTACCGTCTTTTTGATGCTGTTTCCCTTCCTTTACTTTGTCTGCATATGTTATAACCTGTTCATTCTTTTCGGTATTACTCAGTAATTTATCTATTTTATTATTGATTTCGTTTATTCGGCCGTCAATTTTTATTCTATTATCTTTATATATTTCTACTATTTTTTCGAGACTTTCTGTTATAAATTGGACATGGATTTTCGATCCTAATTTGGAGCTAGCATATTCTTCCATGTATTTAATGATTACGTTTTTAACAGAAAAAATTTGGGAGAGACCAACATCTTCCTCTTCGTCGTTCGAATGTCTTTTAACTAGAGAACAACTAAATTCTTCCATCATGACTTAGTATATACTCGTGAAACTAATTTTTGAATAAATAAAGTGAATTACTAATAACTAGAATACTACTAATGAATAAGTAATTAAACTGCAATAAATAATTTCATAAATATATGACCAGTCTATATATTTAATATTTAGTAGCAATATTTAGTAGTACTACTAAATATTTATTAAAACCAAACATTTCATCGTATTTCGTGGTAAAAATAACCACTACATATGATATGCTGCTTTTATGCTTTTGAAATTGTGTATTGTTTATCAAAATATATTCTAGGTTGTATTCGTATAGAATTCATCAAAAATATAAGAAAGTATTTTATCCAAATTTTATTGATTTTGAATGAAAACGAATAGTAAAATTGAAGTTTATATTCTTTGATTTCTGGTGTAACTTTTCAAAATATTAAAGTATAAAGTTACTAAGATACAGAATTAATTAAGTAGGCACGTATTGTGAAAACAAGAGATTTACGTCTTTAATATTCTGTTACATGTAATAAACTGAAGTATTTAACAAATTATATTTATATAATTTATTTTATAAACTATAAATAGAAGACAGCTGAAGTAACTACATTAACTGCAATTATAATATTTATTAAAACCTTTAATAAATAAAACTTTGTTGTTTTATTATCATCCTATATGTATATGAAAAGTGCATACATCTTATACTTACGTATTAAAAAAAAATAAAAAGATAAAACTACTGAAGAATCAGTTAACATTTTTCCAGGTATAAATTGTATTTGATGAAAAATGCTATTCCCTTCACTATTCAAAAACATCTAATTAAAAGCACTGTAATATAAATCCACATGCATCATCATATACAGATTCTTCCACAAAAAAATAATATTATATGAAAACATTGCAGTGTACAGTACATAAAAACATTGGAAAACTATCTAAGTTTCACACTTACATTTACCATTGCATTTATCATTATATTATATTATATTTACCAATACAATTTCAAAATATGTATACCATATATAACACAGCACACATCTAACCAATACGTAAATTCTTCCTACACTCTCTATGTCATATCCATTGTCATTCCTGTCACGGTTCCTACAGATTATTCATCTATCTATTCTATCGCGCAATGAGTAAATCCCACTTTTTGTGGATTCGCCATTTTTGTTTACGTCACTTCTTATATATATATATATTAGACAACAATACGTTTGAATGCGGATGAGACATGAAATTCGCACCGTTACTCATCTCTTGGAATACAATCGCATACTTCTCAGATAATAATTAACGTAATTACAGCAATTTAAAGTAGACCCCGTATAACTTTATCATCATAAACGTTATAGTGTGTATCGATAATTCATATATATATATTCATCAATATGTTTCCTGATAATAATGTATCAAACGCTTTGACGACCAACTGTTTCGTCGCATCAACAACTTCATTTTGAAACAATACAAACGATCAAGATCTTTCTACGCAATGAGTTTGTTGACATTACTTGGTTACAAGAATGATCTTCTTCAGTCATTTGTTCTCTAAACTTACGATTAGAATATCGAAATCTGTCCCAACCAAGAAGTGTCTCGTCTGGTAACGACTACTCAACTAGTGGCTATAACATCTCTGCATACTTATCTCTCGCAACTCCTTACGTTTCTAATGCTTGTAACTTTGTTTCAAGTTGATCGTAAAGTTTTCTTAAAAAATTCCCATTAATTGAATTATTTTTCTGTAATCCTAGAGAATGATCTCGAACGAATACTTCTATAAGTAATTCTTCTCTACAAAAACGGGCTTGTAATTGTTTCTTTTCATTGGAGGGCAATCTCTTAATGAATGTTTTGGCAGGTGTTTCCTATTGCAATACTTGAGATAAAAAAGCGAATTTCTGTAAATTTCTCTAGATTTTGGAACTCGATCGAGATCAACTTCGTCGATTTTTTAGAACTGTCCCCGGAATCCAAACCATTTCTTCACAATACCAACAAATGTAGGTAATTATAACTTCGGATATCATAATAACAAATTTTACGAAATTGGTTTGTTAATTGTTTGTGGCTATGAAGGAACAGGCATATTAAATTCAACGGAATTCTAAACGGAACTTACGGAACTGCTTTAAGACTACTCATTTTACTGTGCATAATCCATTTTTCGATATATGTTTCCGATTCAACTATTTCTGGCTCAGTAATATCATTATTCGTTGTTTCTGTCAAAAGTATTTCTTTAATTTTGTCATCAACTATTAGCACGAATTTCGAATTTTCATCGGTTAGACTTAACTTTATAATATTTCTATTAATTAATNTTGAGTTTTAATTAAAACATGTCAAAGGTGTTTATAATATCGCGGTATTATTACGAAATTTAATGATGATAAATGTGTTATAAAAAATATATATACATTTATATATATATATAACTGCATGTGTCACGTGTGGAATTCTCAGCTATAAAAATCGCAGTATAAATAAAGCCGAGTAAATATATAAAATATCAAATGCTATGAATACAGAAGTGGTTTGCATCGTTATATTAATTCTTTGCATCAATACCGATGCCACAAGTAAGAACCTTTTCTTTTCGTAAGATTAAAATATTCATATTTTCATCAATTTTGAATTAATTTTCAATTTAGGATATAATATACCAATAAAGTGTCATCTTCAGCCAGATTCAGGATGTCTCGCATACCTGCTTCGTTATTATTATAATATTTCTACTGACAAATGCGAACTTTTCGGTTATGGTGGATGTTTCGGAAACGGCAACAATTTCGAAACTTTACAGGAATGTTGCGATGAGTGTTCTGCAAGTAAGTTCAGCTATTCGATATTCTATATTAAGCTGGTAATTACGTTTTAAATTAATATGTAAATTTCACACTAATATTGTTTCCCCCAGCAAATTTGGATTGTAAACAAACCAAAAAATATATACAGGACATGATCGACCGTCAACCAAAACCGAGTGGAAAAAGCATTGAAATCTGGTAGTTGGTCACGGGTTCGAACTTCACCAAAGGACTAGGCGGATGCAGTTTTGTCTGTCTTCTTTATGTGTTTTGTTCGTTAAATAGGATCAAATTCTCATAGAAAGTCCTTTGGATAGTACTCCTACTTCGTGTCTATGTGTAAAGGAAATAAATGTCTAAAAATTCTTCCGAGTTCATGTTATTCAGTAACGACTAATAAAGTGTCAGGAAGTGTTTATATTTTATTCATGCCAAGTATGTTTAAAATAATCTGGTTTGTTTGAAGAATCGGCCATTTTGGGGCCAACTAGTGGCCGAATGGCTAAAATTACTGCACACTGTTGGTTTGTCGTGCGCTCGCTCCTGATCATGGAATTTTATGGGTTTCCTTAACGTTACTAACATATAAGTAGGGTCAATTTTTAATGTAAAGTCCTCTTGGGAGGCATCCCACCCCGGCGCTTTGAGGTAAAGAGGTAAACAAAAACCAAACATTTTATCGTATTTCGTGGTAAAAATAACCATTACATATCATTTGCTGTTTTTATACTTTTGAAATTGTGTATTGTTTATCAAAATATATTCTAGGTGGCGTTTATATAGAAGGCATTAAAAATATAGGGAATGTTTATTCCAAATTTTATTGATTTTCAATGAAAATGAATAGTAGAATTGAACTTTATGTTCTTTGATTTGTGGTGAAACATTTCAAAATATCGAAGTCTAAATTTACTAAGATAAAGAATTAGTTAAGTAGGCACGTATTGTGAAAACAAGAGATTTACGCCATTAATATTTCTATTACATTTAAGAAACTTAGGCATTTAACATATATTTTTAGTAAAATATTTAACAAATTATATTTATATAATTTATTTTATAAACTAAAACTTGATAACAGCTCAAGTAACTACATTAAACATTAACTGCAATTATAATATTTATTAAAACCATGAAAAATAAAACATTGTTGATCTATCTATTATCATCTTATAGAGGAGACCAGGGCAAGATAGGCACGTATATTAAATTATGTTATTAACAATGTATAAGTTGGAATTCACTATTAAAACAAAGAAATACAAATCCAACACCCATTTAATATTATTACAACGAAATGCAAGTTCAAAGACATATATACATGAATAACAAATGCAAACATGTTTTCATTTATCATCTGTTTGATTTTTATCCTTTGCTTCTAATGTGGCTTTATGTTGCCGATCTTACCCCGCTAGTCATGATTTCGAAACATTAAGTACAACCCTGAGAACAGAATGCCAAGCCACGATCTGGCCACGTGAATAAGTTGAAGTTACATCCTTCTAACAGGAAAAGTAACTTTCGTTATCATGGAATTATAACAAAACCTGCCAATTCAATATAAATGGAAAAAAAATATTATATGGAATTGAACGAAAATGAAAATTTGCTTGATAATTCAACTACGCTTGTTGGAGAACAATAAAAACACTACACTCAACAAGCCACCAATAAAACTCAACTGCCTAACCTATAACCAAAGTCTCCTTTTAATTTGTTTTTTAAAAAAAGCGCTTGACAAACTTGCCCCGCATGCCGAAGTTGCCCCGGTCTCCCCTATGTATAAGAAAAGTTCATACATTTTTTATTTATGTATTAAAAATATAAAAACAGATAAGTTACTCATGAATCAGTTAATATTTTTTTATGTTGAAATTGTATTTAATAAAATATGCTATTCCCTTCACTATTCAAAGTGTTTTAATTAAAAGCACTGTAATATAAACACACAGGCATCATCATATACAGGTTCTTCCAAAGAGAATCTACCATTTTAAATTAATTGTTGTAGTTATGTGAATTATTATATGAGAATTTTGCAGTGTACATGAAAGCATCGGAAAACTAACCAAGTTTCATACTCACGTTTACGTACGTAATTTCGTATGAATAAAAAATATCATACAGGAATATCATAAATTTGAATAATTTAATTTATTTTCTAGTAAATAACTAAAATTGTAGGGCCAATCTCACCCATACCGACGCGTTATGATCAATTAATTTATGTTCTCTTACATTATAAGATTAAAGTAAAATAAAGCGTTTCATTGAGAGTTTTAATGAACATAATAATGATTACGAAAAAAATACTGTTTTATTTCTAAATATGAAATAAAAAATATACTTATTCCATAAATTTAATGAGAAAAAAAAAGAATTATTTTCAGTTGAACATAAAAAATATTACTAAAAAATTTATGAAAATAAAAATCTCTTTCTCAAGAAAAAAAAAAAAAAAAAAGACAAACTTGAAAATTTTCATAATAAGACTTCAAAAACAAAAATGATCGATACTTTGATCACTTAATCTAGTTTTCAATCTGTTTACAAAAAGACCTGAAGCTGAAAACTCCTTTTCAGACTCTATTGAAGTGGGTAAAATGGTTTTCAAAGCTCTCAAAAGAAGAGAAATTTGCTGAGAGTTTACGTCTGTTTTTTTTTTAATATTTTGCTAATTCAGTTTTTAACTGCTCTCCAGCACTTAATTCTTTGTTTATTGCTCTCTGTTCTTGTCGTATTCATGATCACTCGGTTGCTTCAAGATATGCATTTAGCTTGTCAGCTAAATTCATTTTATTCGGTAGTTATTTGAGTTTATTACCTTCACTAGATTTAGAAATAGCAGATTCTCCAAAAAGGCGATCAAACATTTGTTTTGCTGATGAAATTATAATCGCGTCAGATTGTTGGAATGCGCTGTCACTCTCGAACTTCTTATATTTGTTTTCACGGGTGAGGTAAAGTAACAGTCCCATCAATTTTTCGTTTCTTTTCTCTTTTATGCGGATAACAAAATATTCAAGTACTTTTTTTTAGAAAAAGCAGTGTTCAATTGCTTCAGTTTATTCTAAACGTAAGAGGTAAAATCTTCTGCTGAAAGTAGAGAAGATTTTCTTCTACCTAGCTTTTCAACAGCTAGTTTTAAGTTCTAGCGATGCCACGAATTACATCGACTTCTTGTTTTTCAAGGCTAAGAGTACTATTTTTATCTTCTTTGAGATCAATGAGAACTTTCAACACGGATGGTCTTATCTTGATATACCGTTCTAGCATAGCTAAAAGACTGTTCCATCTGGTTTTTGAATCCATTATTAAATGTAAGAGTTTTCCATTTTGGATTTGTTGGCAAAGTATATCCTTTCTCTGCCAAAGATTGCCTGATATATTCACTTTTTGTAATAGAATTAATAGCTATACCATCTAGCGTAGACACTTTGTAACTATTTCTTGCAAAGTTTTCTGTTTTATTAAAAATAATGATAGATTTTGCTGAGAGGCTTTCCTCTTGTTATTACTACATTCATGTTCTTCACTTTTATTATCAGAATCACTAGTAGAACACTTGTTTATATTGTGCTTATCATGCAGGTGTCTGATAAGACCACTAGTAAACCAATCTTTGCACTTTATCTCAGCTTTACACTTTTTACAGGTTGTTGTTGTTGTATAGTACTTGGTTTTTAAAAAAAAAAAAAAAAAAATGTTTCCAAACAAACAACTCTGATATTACAGTGGTTTGATTTTATCAATTATATTAAAATAAATTGTGGTAAAATACGAGTAATTGACAACAGTTACATTTACAGTTACAAATGATAGGATATAAATGGGAATGTAAGCTTTAACAAATTCCTTATAAATGCGAATTCGAAACTAAAGTGCGATGAGTGATATTTACTATCAGCGAGTGCTCAGCTGCTCAATGATGCGCAAACACAATACATAAATAAATTTTCGGGAAAAAATTTTTCAGGGATTTTTCCTCATAGGGAATAAAAGGCGGGAATCCCAGGAAAACGGAATCCCGGGATCCGGGGAAAGAAACCCTACACCGCACACATCTAACCAATACTCAAATTCTTCCTACCCTGTCTACATCATATCCATTGTCATTCCTCTCACGGTTCATACAGATTATTCATGTCGCGCAATGATGAGTAAATCCCACTTTTTCTGGATTCGCCATTTTTGTTTACGGCGCTTTTTATATATATATTAGACAACAATACGCTTGAATGCAGATGAGAGATGAAATTCGGACCATTACTCATCTATTGGTATACAATCGCATACTTCTTAGATAATAATTAACATAATTACAGCAATTTAAAGTAGACCCCGTATAACTTTATCATCATAAACGTTATAGTGTGTATCGATAATTCATATATGTATTCATCTATATGTCTCCTGATAATAATGTATCAAACGCTTTGACGGCCAAGTGTGTCGTCACATCATCAACTTCATTTTGAAACGATACAAACGATCAAGATCTTTCTACGCAATGAGTTTGTGGACATTATTTGGTTACAAAAATGATCTTCTTGAGTCGTTTCTTCTCTAAACCTACGATTAGAATATCGATATCTTTCGATATTCTCGAACTCTCCCCAGAATCCAAATCATTTCTTCATAATACCATCAAATGTAAGTAATTTTAACTTCGGATATCATAATAACGAATTTTATGAAATTGGTTTGTTAATTGTCTGTGGCTATGAAGGAACAGGAATATTAAATTGAACGGAATTCTCAACTTTTGCTTTAAGACTACTCATTTTTACTGTGCATAATTCATTTATCGATATGTGTGTCGGATTTATACATTTTTCATTCAGTGATATCATCATCCTTAGTTTTTTTAAAAGTACAGTTCTCCCTTGATAATCCGTCAACTATGGAACCAAAGGGTGTAGGATTACCAAAAGTGTCCGGAGTACCAAAAGTGATTACATGTTTGGCATTGTTTTGCTAGCAGTAGCCTACAATGTTCCCAACTCCAACTGTTAGAATAGAACTGCTAACGAAAAACACACGAAAGGTGTGTCATCGTGTAAGAATTGGGTGGAGAGATTCATGTCGCGACATGCTTCCGTGCAAGCAGACACGTAACGGGAACAGGGACTACGGTGACCTCGACGGGAGGTGCGTCAGACTACTGAGGATGTCGGATTACAAAACGTCGGACTATCAAGGAACAACTCTAACTTATTCCTCAACTATTAGCATCAATTTCGCCTTTTCTTCGATTAAACTTAATTTTATAATATTTTCATTATCCGATAACTCGTTTTCTTTCTCGTACTCATTGCATACTTTTGTATGCAATCTTCTGTGCCGCTTTTAACGTCTCCATGTTTAAAATAAATAGGCGTAAAGTTCACTTTACAGCCGAATCCTGTGGCATACGCCAGTTGATCTGGTTACCCATAAAAAATCTGAGGAATAGCTCTCCCGGATTCTATTTCCAAGCTTGCACTTTAATCGACACCTGTATGATTAATGCTTTGAAATAAATGGAATTTTTCTTATATTATTTTAGAATAAATTTCTATTCTTTGCGTTTTAATTAAAACATGTCAAAGGTGTTTATAATATCGCGGTATTATTACGAAATTTAATGATGACAAATGTGTCATAATATATAACTGCATGCGTCACGTGTGTAATTCTCACCTATAAAAATCACAATATAAATAAAGGCGAATAAATATAAAATATCAAAAGCTATGAATACAGAAGTGATTTGCGTCGTTATATTAATTCTTTGCATTTATACCGATGCCTTTGGTAAGAACCTTTTCTTTTTGTGCGATTAAAATATTAATATTTTTATGAATTTTGAATTAATTTTGAATTTAGGAAATAAAGTACCAATAAACTGTCATCTTCAGCCAGATGAAAGACCGTGTAGCCATACAAGGTTTAGTTATTATCATAATATTTCTACTCGTAAGTGCGAACTTTTTCGTTATGGTGGATGTCTAGGAAACGGCAACAATTTCGAATCTTTACAGGAATGCTGCGATCGTTGTTCTGCAAGTAAGTTCAGCGATTTGAAATTGTATATTAAGTTGACAATTACTTTTTAAATTAATATATGAATTTAACGCTAGTTTTTTGTTTTCTCCTCCCAGTAAATTTGGAATGTGAACAAATCCAAAAAGATATACAGGAATTGATAGACAGTCCACCAAGACCGAGTGGAAACAGCACTGAAAGGTGGTAGTTGGTTACGGGATCGAACTTCACCTGCTGACTGAGCGCATGGAGTTTTGTTCGTCTTCTTCGTGTGTTTTACTCCTTAAATAAAGTCGGTTTCTCATTAAAAATAATCCTTCCGGGAGCACCGCTACTTCGTGTCTATGTGTTCTCATCTATAAAGGGAATAAATGTGTAAAAATGCTGCCTAGTCCATGTTATACAGTAACGACTAATAAAGTGTCAGGAAGTGTTTATGTTTTATACGTGGCGAAATATATTTAAAATAATCTGGTTTGTTTGAAAAATCGGCCATTTAGAAACCAACCACTGTCGAATGGCTAAAAAAATAGGCCTATATGGGGTGTTTATTCCAAATTTTATTGATTTTCAATGAAAATGAATAGTAGATTTGAACTTTATATTATTTGATTTCTGGTGAAGCATTTCAGATTTTAAAGTCTAAATTTACTAAAATAAAGAATTAATTAAATAGGCACGTATTGTGGAAACAAGAGATTTACGCCATTAATATTTCTATTACATTTAATCAACTGAGGTATTTAACAAATATTTTAAATAAAATATTTAACAAATTATATTTACATAAATTATTTTATAAACTAAAGCTAGAAGAGAGCTGAAGTAACTGTCATTAACAGCAATTATAAGACCGGATGGCCGTGCGGTCAAAGTGGCAGCCTACCGCTCTGGGAGACTCGGGATCGAATCAGGACGAGTCGAGGAATCCCCAGGAATTTTTCGGGGTGATCCGTTTGAATATGTCGGGTCCCGTCTCTCACCACCCGGTCGCGCCATTGTGGGCCTGGCCGAACTCATAATGGGCCAGCTATAAGGGGCCCTCTTAGTGCCCACAGGGCAAAAAGAGTAAAAAAAACTGCAATTATAATATTTATTAAAACGTTTAATAAATAAAACATTGTTGTTTTTATTATCATCAGTCGAGTAAAGACACCATTTGTAACAAAATAACTCCGCTAAATTTCTTTCTACACTCTATCCTTCAAATGCGCGGAGGGCCGAGAGAGAGAGAGTTTACAATACTGAATGGAAAAATCTCAAAGGGATATCCTCCTGTAATATCGTCTCAAAATAATGGTCCCGGGTTGTGGCACAAGGTACTCTCGTTAGGCTTTACGGGGTAGTAAGGTCCGTCGGTGGAGTAGAACAATATCCGATCTCGATGCTTTGTCTCTTCTGACGAACGGCCAGCGACTCCCCTGATGGGGGGAGGAGCAGCTTTTATAACTTCATAGTGGGAAGACATATCACGAGACCGATTGTTAAAGGTTAAAGTTCTTGTCGGGATGAAAACAAATGACGAATTCGGTCTGTAAATGTAAACTTTACACTGTTACAGCGTGAGAATGTACACTGCTGGCCATTAAAATTGCAACACCAAGAAGGAAAGCAAATAAAAAAAACGATATTTATTGTACATAAACAGTATGACATAAAGACAAAATGATTAAATTTGCAAGCAGTTTGGGGGTTTACAGGGGTGCAAAATTAGTAGACACAGTTGCCACCCCCGGCGGCTAAAACGGCCCTTATCCGTATAAACATGGAGTCGAACTGGGCTTGGATGACAGAAACGGGCAACTCATTCCATGCCGCTTCAAGTCTATGCCATACTTCATCAACTGTATTAGCAGGAGAGAGGAGGCGGGCCAGTCTCTCAGCAATCCATGACCAGATGTTTTCAATTGGTGAGAGATCTGGAGACCGTGCAGGCCAGGGAAACAATTGAATATCCTCTGTATCGAGGAAGGACAGAACACGATGTGCAACATGAGGTCTTGCATTATCTTGTTGGAAGATGGCATTTTGCAGGCCTCGAAGATAGGGCACAACCACTGGATGTTAGATGTCAGAAATGTACCGATCTGCGTTCAAATTACCATCGATCCGAACTAGAGATGTGTGTGTCGTGTACCGAATGGCTGCCCATATCATCACACCAGGTGCAGGGCCCCTAAGCCAATATCAAATGCAAGCAGGAGACAAGCGGTCTGCTCGGAACGTTCAGACACGTATACGGCCATCAGAATGCTGCACGCAGAACCAGGACTCGTCTGAAAAGACGACATTGTGCCACTCCTATATCCAGCTTTGTCGTTCGGCACACCAGAGTCGCCATTTCTCTCTATGCTGCATTGTCAAGGGAAGCCGAAGTAATGGTCGCCGTGCTGACAGTCCATGCTGCTGCAAACATTGTCGCACTGTACGAGATGATACTGAATGTACTGCAAACAAGCTCATTTCCTGACTAATGGTCCGTGATGTGGTTGTACGGTTTTGCACAGCCGACTTCACAATATGTCTGTCCTCTCGGACGTTAGTCATGGGAGAGTGTTGAGATCCTGCATGCTGTTCAGTAAGACCCTCAGCAACTCATCGATTCCATATTCGCATGGCAGTGGTTGGATTTCGACGAGTGGCAATATCATGGAACGATAATCCACACTCTCAATAGGCAATGATCCTGCCTCTATCGAATTCCAACACTTGCTGATAAGCATTTCTTGTTATTCGAGGTATAACACAATATTCTGATGATACTCCCACCTTACAAAGCGATTTCCGAATGAGAAATCCACTGCACAACTTTTCTTTTATACAGTGCTTCAGATGTCGTTTGTCCCTCCTGCATTGTCTAAATGCACTGAAATATTAATCAGTTGCATAGCCCAACTTCTTCTTCCTTTCATATGATTTTGACGTTCATACGATCATTCCTTCCTGGTGTTGCAATTTTAATGGCCAGCAGTGTATGTTTTTGGATAGGAAGGGTTATAAAATTCCCACGAACTCAATAGTTTCTTTGGGCACTGGATTAATTCATGTAGGAAATTAGATAATAATTCGAATTTCACATCAACCTATATGTAGGCCTATATGAAAAGTGCATACATTTTATATTTATATTAAAAATATAAAAATATAAAGGTACTCACTAATCAATTAATATTTTTCCATGTAGAAATTGTATTTAATAAAAAAATGCTATTTCCTTCACTATTCAAAATGATGTAATTGTCGGAGCGAGGCGAAGCTGAGCGACGACTAGACTTCATGCATCCCTTGTCAACATTATAACTCTACAATGAGTTTTTCGATCTTGATGAAATTTTTTAGGACGACTCATCATATCTCAAGAATGAAGTGGTTAAAATTTTAACTCTCAAAAATGATTCATTTTTGTAGGACTGGAGATAGGGGTCAAAACGAAGGTCGCGTTTTTCTTCAGTATTAGAAATCAAAATGAGCTGACTGAGGCTACGTTCTTCGTGGCAGCGTCTATTTATCGAGCCTATTTATCCAGAGATGAACTTGATCAGTAGCTATATCCAACAAATGAGCGAGTTAAACAAAGCAAAGAAAACTACTTGCAGTCAACAGGGTGCTCTGTTGACTGCAAGTAACATCTGAAAACACTCCAGATATTGCCCTGCCTTCGTCCAAAGATGACTCAGCTCTTGGTGTCTCCAAGTATTTGAATATCTCAGTTAATGCCAGAATCATGCTGAGAGTCAACTTATGAGTGCAAGGAGGTCTCGTCAATGGTTCACTAAGAACTATACGCTACATTATATATGGATTAATTCATTGGATTAATTTTTCTAAATTAGCAAGTGCTTTGTCTTTCTGTGGTGATAGTTCTCTATCTTTTCCCTCTTCAGATGGACAAACTCGAATCATCGGGAAACTTTTCCCTTGTCTTTCTTACAATGAAATTTTTTGAACTTTTCTCTGACTTATAAAGTCCAGAAAAAAATACACAAATCCTCTGAAAGCCTTCTTTTGAAGAAGCAAATAAGTCAGCTGCGGAAGATATGAATAATAATTTACCTCTCTTACAATTGTTTTTTTCTCCTATATTATTAGAAAGCTCATTTGGAACGAATGAATCAAACTGATGGCCCACTGTATCGTCACTTCATCAACTTTGTTTTGAAACGATACAAACGATCAAGATCGTCCTACACAATGAGTTTGTGAACATTACTTGGTTACAAGAATGATTTCATGAATCGTTTCTTCTCTAAACCTACGATGATCTGACAGAAATCTTTCCCTACCACGAAGTGTCTCGTCTGGTAAAGACTAATCAAATAGTGGCTATGACATTGCTTATCTCTAGCGACTCCTAACGTTTCCAATGATTGTAATTTTGTTTCAAGTTGATCATAAAGTTTTCTTAAAGAATTCCCATTAATTGAATTATTTTCCTGTAATACTAGAGAAAGATCTCGAACGTATACTTTTATAAGTAATTATTCTCTACCAAAACGGGCTCGTAATTGCCTCTTTCCATTTGAAAGAAAACTCTTAAAAAATTCTTCCACACGTGTTCCCTTTTCCATTATTTGAGATAAAAAAGCGAATTTGTTATCACTGTCTAAATTTTGGAAATCGATGAAAATCAACTTCGTCGACTTTCTGGAAATGTCTCCAGAATGGAAACTATTTCTTCACAATACTATAAAATGTGAGTAATTTTAATTTCGGGTATCATAATAACGAATTTTGCCAAACTGTTACATTAATTGTCTGTAGCTATGAAGGAACAGGCATATATTAAATTCAACGGAATTCTCTACTTTTGGTATAAGACTACTCATTTTACTGTGCATTATTCATTTATTTATATGTGTTTTTGATTAATCTATTTCTGGCTAAGTAATATCATTATCCTTAGTTTCTGTCAAAAGTATTTCTCTAACTTTGTCCTCAACTATTAGCATCAATTTTGCCTTTTGTTCGATTAGACTTAACTTTATAATATTTTTATTATTCAATAACTCTTCTTCTTTCTCGTACTCATTGCATACTTTCGTAAGCAATCTTCTGTGCCGCTTTTAACGTCTCCATCTTTAAAATAAATAGGCCTAAACTTCACTTTGCAGTCGAATTCTGTGGCGGATGCCAGTTGATCTGCCGCCTCACTAAAATGTCCTAAGGATTAGCTCTCCCGGATTCGATTTCCAGGCTTGAACGTTAATTGACACGTTCATATTTCAAAGCATTAATTATTTGTGATTAATACTTTGGAAAAAATAAAATATCTTGAAATTTTGAGTTTTAATTAAAACATGTGAAAGACGTTTATAATATCACCATATTATTACGAAATTTAATGATGATAAATATGTCATAATATATAACTGCATGTGTCACGTGTGTAATTCTCAGCTATCAAAATTGCAGTATAAATAAAAGGGAGTAAATATAATATATCAAAAGCTATGAAAACAGAAGTGGTTTGCATCGTTATATTAATTCTTTGCATCAATACCGATGCCACAAGTAAGAATATTTTCTTTTCATGCTATTAAAATATTCATATTTTCATTAATTTTGAATTAATTTTGAATTTAGAAAGACCAACAGACTGTCTATTTCAGCGAGATCCAGGACCATGTACCGGAACAATAGATAGTTANTACCGATGCCACAAGTAAGAATATTTTCTTTTCATGCTATTAAAATATTCATATTTTCATTAATTTTGAATTAATTTTGAATTTAGAAAGACCAACAGACTGTCTATTTCAGCGAGATCCAGGACCATGTACCGGAACAATAGATAGTTATTATTATAGAATTTCTAATGGTAGATGCGAACGTTTCGTTTATGGTGGATGTGACGGAAACAGCAACAATTTCCAAACTTTACAAGAATGCTGCGACTTTTGTGTTTCAAGTATGTTTATTAATTTCAAATTTTATATTAAGCTGGCAATTACTTTTTAAATTAATATATAAATTTCACGCTGATATTGTTTTTCCCCCAGCAAAGCCGCCTTGTCCTAGAGAAAGTATTGATATAATGGACTACGTGTAAAATATAATTTTTACACATGGAATATCGTTATTGCATTAAAATAATTGTGTATTTGTTTATTCAAATGTATTCTTCGTTAGTAATGAGTAGAACGAATTAAAAATGCAGATTTGCCTGAGGAAGAAATTGAAATCCTAAAATCCATCCCAGATCCATTATAATTATACAGTAAGATGCAATTTTAATACATTTCCATTAAATGTATTTAGTATTTAATAAATTTCATAATTATGTTAGTTTTCTTTTTTCCGTGACTGATATTTTACAGAAATTGCAATTTCCCACGTACAGTTTTAGTAGGAGCAAAATTACTTTCGTTAAAATGGCGTTACTAAGCTGTTAGTTGCTGTGGTATTATGGATTTTCTTCAATCATTTAATAATACAGCAATTAATTAATTATATATTTCAAAATATAACTTATATAATCAGATGAAAGCTTTTTACTTGTGAAATGCACGAAATGCAAGTTTCATTTGTATTAAAAAAACGGACTTATTCAGCCATGCATAAACAATGTCTAGCAAGAATTTTGTCTTCCTGTGTACAGGTGAAGCGAAACTGTTCTATTTCTATATATTTTTCTCCGTTTTTCGATTGATATTGGGCAGGTTCTACTTTTTCATAAAATATATCTACTGTACTTCACCAGATGAATATATCAAAATATCCCGAATTTTTCGACGATGAAATAATTGTAAGCACGTAAGCTTGCACATGCTTGTAATGACTGTGCAGTGTAGCCTAAATTTTAGATTTAAAAGAGTAGTTATATATATAGGCCTATATCACCATACATAAATTTTGGTAATGATTTATCTCTAGGTCTCTAGAAAATCTAAAGTCGTAAAATGTCATAAAAGAGATTAGAGAAAGAAACAGTAAAATACGGGTTTAATTTCATGAGGTACCTTTTTTTTTCTTCGATAGAGAAATCATTATAATATTAATATAAACTAGACTTGGTAGATCTTGAAAATTAGAAACCTTTAAAAATATCCGTTGGAAAAGTAGATTTACAAAACTGTTTTTCTAGCAGGATAAAGGATGTATTTATTTATAAAGGACAAGAAGTTTTATAGTTGTAAATTCTTTAAGATGTAAGAGATTAGACAAAATGTCTGTAATCGTGAATAAGTACAAGAAATATTTATCGCAATATTTATAAGAACTAGAATTAAATTAAAAACTAACTAGAAACGACAATTTAGAAGCAATATAAAACAATCTCTGGAAGGGCGGGAAAACATAACATACTTGGAGTTTTAAACACTTATTATAAACATTTTTGTAAACTATAGAAATTTGAGTGATAAGTTAATAAATACAGAAGTCAATTTTGCAAGTAAGGAAGAAATAAATAGAATAGAAGCATAAATACTTTAATCACAAATCATACTGTTGTCAGTCAACTTACGGAAAACGGAGAAACCAGAAACAGTTTTACTCCTAGATGATCAAAACGATATGCTCAGTGGTACAATTGTTTGTGTAAGGTCTATATGACTCAAAAATCTGGGTCGATAAGCCAGCATGAAATTTCAACATACAAGAAGGAAACCCTCACTTGTTGCTCTTGATCTGATAGTCTGATGAGGAAATGGTTTGCGTTTGAAATGATTGTCTCTTTCTATTAAAGGGAAAACTCTTAATTAATTCTTCGGAAGGTGTTCTCTTTTTAGAAACTTGAGATAAATAGGCAAATTTGTTATAATTGTTTAAATTTAAGAAATCGATGGAGATCAACTTCGTCGATTTTCTGAAACTGTCTCCAGAATCGAAACTACTTCTTTACAATACTATAAAATGTGGGTAATTTTAACTTCGGATAACACAATAACGAATTTTGCCAAACTGATTCGTTAATTGTCCGTAATTATGAAAAAAACATGAAATATTAATTTAAATCATATTAAATTGAATGGAATTCTCTACTTTTCTCTGGGTTTTCGATTAATCTACTTTTCAGTGATATCGTTATTCTTAGTTTCTGTGAAAAATATTTCTTTAACTTGATCCTCAATCATAACCATCAGTTTCGCCTTTTGTTCGATTAGACTTAACTTTATAATATTTTCATTATCCGATAACTCGTCTTCTTCATCGTATTCATTACATACTTTCGTAAGCAATCTTCAGTGCCGATTTTAACGTCTCCGTGTTTAAAATAAAAAGGCGTAAAATTCACTTTGCAGCCGAATCATATGTCGGACGCCAGTTGATCTGGCCATTCATTAAAATGTCCTAAGGATTAGCTCTCGCGAAGTACATGTGTCACGTGTGTAATTCTCTGCTATAAAAGTTACAGTACAAATAAAGGCGAGTAAACATAAAATAACAAAAGCTAGAAATACAGAAGTGGTTTGCACCGTTATATTTATTTTTTGCATCAATACCGATGCCACAAATAAGTACAGTAAGCTAGCGATTACTTTTTCAATTAACATATAAATTTCACACCGGTATTCTGTTTTCTTTTTAGAAGATTCGGTTTGTGAACAGATAACTGACAGTTTACCAAGACCGAGTCGAAAAACACTGAAAGTTGGTTATTATAATTGCCTTACAATCCGTATTTTTAATTGTATACTTGGACATTACTCATGAAAAATGTCCAAGTAGACAATTAAAGATAAAATAAAACTAAAAGATGGTAGTTGGTCACGAGTTCGTAACTCACCAGCTGACTGGGCGAATGGAGTTTTGTACGTTTTCTTCGTATGTCTTACAAGTTAAATACGGTTAATTTCTCATAGAAAGTCCTTTCAGAGAACACCTCAAGAGGGCTGTAAAGAAAATAAATGTCTAAAAATGCTGCAGAGTCTATGTTATACAGTAACAACAAATAAATTGTCAGGAAGAGTTTATAAGTGTTTATGTTTTATACATGGCAAAGTGCATTTAAAATAATTTGGTTTGTTTGAAGAAATAGCCATTTTGGGATTCACCAGTGGCCGAATGACTAAAATTACTGCACACTGGTAGTTTGTTGTGGTTTCCCGCCTGACCATGGAGTTTTTCGGGTTTATTTCACGTTAGTAACATGTAAATATGGTCAGTTTTTCAGATAAAATCCTCCTGGTTGGCATCCCACACCGCAGATCGTTCACGTGTTGCTTTGACGTAAAGAAGTAAACAAAAGCCAATGATTTCATCATATTTCGTGGTAGAAATAACCACTACGTAAGATTTGGTGTTTTTATACTTTTGAAATTGTGTGTTGTTTATCAAAATATATTCTAGGTTGCATTTATATAGAATGCATTAAAAATATAGAGGAGTGTGTTGTCCAAATTTTATTCATTTTGAATAAAAACCAATAATAGAATTGAACCTTACGTTCTTAAATTTATTCTGAAACATTTCAAAATATTAAAGTGTAAATTTAATAAAATAAAGAATTAATTAAGTAGGCACGTATTGTGGAAACAAGAGATTTACGTCTTTAATATTTTTGTTACATGTAATAAACTGAGGTATTTAATATATATTTTAATTAAACATTGTTCTTTTATAATCATCTTTTATGTACGTGAAAAGTACATAGGGGAGATCGGGGCAAGATCGGCATGTTAAGCTTTACTTAAATTTTGTGTAATAAATACTGCTTTAAACTGAAAAATAAGCTTTGCATGTCGTCTATTGGAATGTTACCTTACTATAGAACTGGTTAAAATCAGTTTGAAAATAAAAATAATTAAAATAATTACAACTTTACAAGAAGAGAGAAATTGACGAAGTTGCCCCGGGTATAGGGGCAAGATCGGCAACTTCTCTCTTTTTGTAAAGTTGTAATTATTTTAATTATTTTTATTAAAGTTGCCCCTGGTATAGGGGCAACAGTAATGGGGCAAGATAGGCACGTATATAAAATTATGTTATTAACAATGTATAAGTTGGAATTCACTATTAAAACAAAGAAATACAAATCCAACACCCATTTAATATTATTACAACGAAATGCAAGTTCAAAGACATATATACATGAATAACAAATGCAAACATGTTTTCATTTATCATCTGTTTGATTTTTATCCTTTGCTTCTAATGTGGCTTTATGTTGCCGATCTTACCCCGCTAGTCATGATTTCGAAACATTAAGTACAACCCTGAGAACAGAATGCCAAGCCACGATCTGGCCACGTGAATAAGTTGAAGTTACATCCTTCTAACAGGAAAAGTAACTTTCGTTATCATGGAATTATAACAAAACCTGCCAATTCAATATAAATGGAAAAAAAATATTATATGGAATTGAACGAAAATGAAAATTTGCTTGATAATTCAACTACGCTTGTTGGAGAACAATAAAAACACTACACTCAACAAGCCACCAATAAAACTCAACTGCCTAACCTATAACCAAAGTCTCCTTTTAATTTGTTTTTTAAAAAAAGCGCTTGACAAACTTGCCCCGCATGCCGAAGTTGCCCCGGTCTCCCCTATGTATAAGAAAAGTTCATACATTTTTTATTTATGTATTAAAAATATAAAAACAGATAAGCTACTCATGAATCAGTTAATATTTTTTTATGTTGAAATTGTATTTAATAAAATATGCTATTCCCTTCACTATTCAAAGTAATTTAATTAAAAGCACTGCAATATAAACCCACGGGCATCATCATATACAGATTCTTCCAAAAATAATCAACCGTTTTAAATTATTGTACTTATGTGATTTATTATATCAGAACTTTGCAATGCACAAGAAAACATTGAAAAACTATCCAAGTTACACACTTACATTTATGTGGGTTCCCAGACGAGGTTCAAACTCGAGTAAACCGTGAAATTCTCGCGCGACACAAGATGTAAACAACGAGACTCGGAACTGTTCGAGTATGTGTCAAACTATCTGTCAAGGTCTTAGCGGAAGACAAACTCTAACACGAGCGCTCATAAATAGGTAGATCATTAACTCGCGTGTCTATAAAATGTTGTCCGAAATAAACCTTTTCTAACAAAAAAAGGGGAAATTTTGATAGATGAATGAGGAAAATGATCGTTAAATTCTTAGACGTCAAAAAAATGGTAATCACCGGTCTGAGTTATGAGTGCAGGTGTTATTGTTTTATAAATAGTCACAGAGCAGAGTCGACAAAGAGGTATCAGATGGACACCTCGAATCGGACCTTTCCCGCGACCCGGAAAGGTTTCGTCTTGCATCTGGAGACAAAGGGGAGACCAATCGGGAAGCGAGGAATGGGACGAGGGACCAATCCGAAATGCGAATAGTGGGAGAAAAACTATAAAAATCGAAACTTCAAGGTCGAAGAAGCGTCTCCGCTGGATTAAGCCTACTGTTGTGCTTTATCTATTGTGTTGTGCTACCGCCGATCACCTAGGACGCCGCAGCTTAACACCGAACATCTGCGTTGTCCAGCGATCCTTCTCGTCCGCCCTGGCTACGACCGATCACCCGAACTCTCGCCGTTTCTTAGGAACACCGAGATTTTGAAATTGTCCAATATCGATGTAAGCATGAATTCGAACAAATGAACGGGTTTCTCTTGTAAAACACTTGTTCTTCATTTGCCTCCTTCGCCTCCGCCCACATACGCGGTTTCCCTTAGGCTCATTCTCACGCGGGAGTAATTGTAATACCCCTTTCAGTCGGCAGACCTTACATTTATTTATTACATTTATCATTATAATTTCTCAATGTGTATACCTTATATAACACGGAACGTATCTAACCAATACTCAAATTCTTCCTACGCTCTCTACGTTAGAAATTGATGGAAATCAAGTTCGTCGATTTTCTTGAAGTGTCCCCAGAATCCAAACCATTTTTTCATAATGCCATCAAATGTGGATAATTTTAGTTTTGGATATCGTCATAACGAATTCTGCGAAACTGATACATTAATTGTAGCTATAAAGTAACAGGCATACTAAATTGAATGGAATTCTCAACTTTTGCTTTAAGACTACTTATTTTACTGTGCATAATCCATTTCTCGATATGTGTTTCCGATTCATCTATTTCTGGCTCAGTAATATCATTATCTTTAGGTGCTGTCAGAATTATTTCTTTAACTTGATCCTCAACCATAAGCATCCGTTTCGCCTTTTGTTCGATTAGACTTAACTTTATAATATCTCCATTATCCGATAACTCGTCTTCTTTCTCGTACTCATTGCATAATTTCGTAAGCAATCTTCTGTGCCGCTTTTAACGTCTCTATGTTTAAAATAAATAGGCGTAAACTTCACTTTGCAGCCTAATCCTGTTGCGGAGGCCAGTTGATCTGGCCTCGTAAAAAAGTCTTGAGGATTAGCTTTCACGGATTCTATTTCCAGGCCTGGACGTTAATCAACACGTGCATGATTAACATGATTAATGCCGTGATATAAATGGAATTCTTTAAAATTATTTATGAATAAATTCCTATCTTTTTAGTCTTAATTAAAACATGTCAAAGACGTTTATAATATCGCCATATTATTACGAAATTTAATGATGATAAATGTGTCATAATATATAACTGCATGTGTGACGTGTGTAATCCTCAGCTATAAAAATCGCAGTATAAATAAAGGGGAGATAGCTTTAGATATAATATATCTAAAGCTATGAATACAGAAGTGGTTTGCATTGTTATATTAATTATTTGCATCAATACCGATGCCACAAGTAAGAATATTTTCTTTTCATGCTATTAAAATATTCATATTTTCATTAATTTTGAATTAATTTTGAATTTAGAAAGACCAACAGACTGTCTATTTCAGCGAGATCCAGGACCATGTACCGGAACAATAGATAGTTATTATTATAGAATTTCTAATGGTAGATGCGAACGTTTCGTTTATGGTGGATGTGACGGAAACAGCAACAATTTCCAAACTTTACAAGAATGCTGCGACTTTTGTGTTTCAAGTATGTTTATTAATTTCAAATTTTATATTAAGCTGGCAATTACTTTTTAAATTAATATATAAATTTCACGCTGATATTGTTTTTCCCCCAGCAAAGCCGCCTTGTCCTAAAGAAAGTATTGATATAATGGACTACGTGTAAAATATAATTATTACACATGGAATATCGTTATTGCATTAAAATAATTGTGTATTTGTTTATTCAAATGTATTCTTCGTTACTAATGAATAGAATGTATTCAAAATGCAGATTTGCCTGAAGAGGAAATTAAAATCCTAAAATCCATTGAAGTCCATTATAATTATACAGTAAGATGCAATTTTAATTCATTTCGATTAAATGTATTTAGTATTTAATAAATGTAATAATTATGTTTGTTTTCTTTTTTCCGTGACTGATATTTTAAATAAATTGCAATTGCCTACGTACAGTACAGTTCGAATAGGAGCAAAATTATTTCCGTTAAAATGGTAACTTATTACCGTTACTAAGCAGATAGTTGCTGTAGTATTATTGATTTTCTCTAATTCCGTAATAATACAGCAATTAATTAATTATATATTTAAAAAATATCTTGTACTGTCAGATGAAAGCTTTATACTTGTGAAAT
This sequence comes from Centruroides sculpturatus, assembly GCF_000671375.1. Lineage (NCBI taxonomy): Eukaryota > Metazoa > Arthropoda > Arachnida > Scorpiones > Buthidae > Centruroides > Centruroides sculpturatus. The sequence continues at coordinate 863,111 of NW_019384435.1, forward strand.
GCGTGTTTCATTTGTATTAAAAAAACGTACTTATTCAGCCATGCATAAACAATGTCTATCAAGAATTTTGTCTTCCTGTTTACAAGATAAGCAAAACTGATATATTTCTATGTATTTCTGTCAGTTTTTCGATTGATATTTGTCAGGTTCTACTTTTCCATAAGACATATCTACTGTACTTCATTCGATGAATATGTAAAATATCCCGAATTTTCGCCAAAATATCCCGAGCTTGCATATGCTTGTAATGACTGTGCAGTGTTAAATTTCAGAATATTTAAAAGAGTAGTTAAAAATATTTAAAAGAGTAGTAAAAAATTATGTATGGTGATATATATCACCATACATTATTTTTGGTAATGATTTATCTCTGGGTCTCTAGAAAATCTGAAGTCGTAAAATGTCATAAAAGTTATTAGAAAAACAAAACAGTAAGATACGGGTTTAATTTCACGAGGTACCGTTTTCTTTCTTCGATAGAGAGATCATTATAATATGAACTAGACATGGTAGATCTTGAAAATTAGAAACTTTTAAAAAATACTTGCTGGAAAAACTGTTTTTCCAATAGCTACAATTCCTCCTATGCAGGAATTCGAACTGATACCTTCTTTCTCAAACCTTCCTTCTTTCTTCGAAATGATTATTTTCTTCCTGTTAACTTCCATCGAGGCTAAATCCCATTTTCTGAATCTAGATTCATCTTTATTTTAAATCGAATTAAAAAAATAAATTAAACAATGGCGGATAGAAAGACTATTACTAATTATGGAACAACAATTATCGATTGTTTAACGACTTAAAATGAAATTTAAATAACCCAAACTTAAAAAAAATTTCTCTGTCAATTTAGAATTTTAACGATTATAAAACCTTCCCCCTTTTTCAATTTTCCATGACTTCAATCTTTTTCTTATCTCCACACTTAAGGATCAAAGTACTGGACAGATCTTACCTAGTGAATCGAAAATACGATAAGCTGCAGTTATAATTAATTTCTTAGTAATCTTTTCGAAACACATTCTTCAGATTCATCACAATTATTCGAATGTGTCATTACTTTACTCCCAAATTATTCCTAAAACTTTTGTATCTGCTACTGTTTACAGAAAGATCAGTATACCCTCCACCTTCTCAACTCAAACTTCCTTTCGACAATAAACTTTTCATTTCTTGCACAAAACGTCGTAACTTTAATTTACTTTGAACAATTGTTACCCATTTACCAATATAAAACACTATTCATGATTTTCCGAATATCATCTTCTGGATATGTCGACTTTCTTTTCTTGATCAATTTTAAAACTGACCGAAGGTGATACTGAATCACAGCTTCCAGAAGAAAGAGACTACAACATACACAAAACATCAATCTACAATGTCTATTGTTTCAAATGTTCATCAATTCCATGCCATAAAAAATGGGAGAAAGTTCTTATCATTAGGAAACAAACTGATTTGTAGAAAAGCTTTACGAATGTCTGCCTCTGCACCTATTTTTTTTTTCAAATGAATAGGAGTTTAAATCGTAGGAATCAATTCGATGAGTCTAATCCTTTTGCAAGACATTCGTTAAGAATGGGCAATCTCTTTTGCTTAGCCGATGTATCAAATACAGGTTACAAGAATGATTTCATGAATCGTTTCTTCTCTAAACCTAAGATGATCTGACAGAAATCTTTCTCAACAACGAAATGTCTCGTTTGGTAAAGACTAATCAACTGGTGCCTATAACATTGCTTATCTCTAGCGACTCCTAACGTTTCCAATGATTGTAATTTTGTTTCAAGTTGATCATAAAGTTTTCTTGAAGAATTCCCATTAACTAAATTATTTTCCGTAATCCTAGAGAATGATCTCGAACGTATACTTCTATAAGTATTGAGAATTATTCTCTATCAAAACGGACTTCCAATTGTCTCTTTTCATTGGAGGAAAAACTCTTAATAAATTCTTAGGAAAGTGTTTACTTTTTTATAACTTGAGATAAATAAGTGAATTTGTTATAACTGTCTAAAGTTTTGAAATCGATGGAGATCACCTCCGTCGATTTTCTCGAACTCTCCTCAAAATCCAAACCAATTCTTCACAATACCATCAAATATGAATAATTTTAACTTCGGATCAATCAATCAATCAATCAATATATTTTATTAAGATGTTTGAACAACACATCTCCTGGTTCCGCAAACAAGCATAGCCAGAAGTAAATAACAAAACAATAAATATTACAGCAATAAAGAAGAAATATAATGCTATTTACAATAATATTATATCAAACATTATTTATGTCAATATTTAGTTTATATTTTAACATTTTTATGGTTATTTTTTTATCAAATTAACATTTATTTGTTTTCAGTTTTTTAAAAGAGATCACATAACATATATGATACTACAACATAATACGTAATAAAACATTTATGTTTTGATATTCATTAAATCATAGAATATGTATTAATGTCCGTAGTATGGATGTTGCAAATTGGTTGCTTACATCAGCAGTATATCATAAAATGTTTCTGGTTCAGAGTAGGACCAATGTTCTGAATTTAAGTGCAGAGTCTTTAGTGTATACAGAACACTAGGTTTACATTCCAATTTCCTACTTCGTCGCTATTCACCTGTCGGCAGAGTTCTAACAGTTCTAACTGGTCTAATGTTGAGAACACTCGTTGAGAACACTCGTCTTCCTGATTTCTGGCTCAATTTATCAAAATTTGTGGCAGTAGATCATACTGTTCAGTGAGCAAAGGTTGCGTTAATTCCGTTGTCAGTCAACATGATACGTATTACAAGTTCTTGTCCTCAATGTAGTATTACAATTGTGCAGGAATATAATCCACAGAAGTAGACTATTCATATGGCATGAATTAATATCTTGTCCGACCTCACTGTAATAGGCTAAATCGTCTCCTTAAACATGAATATAAAGAATATATCTATAATTAATAAATATTTATTTTGTAGCAGACCTGGTAACCCCAAAACATCGATAAATTACTCTTATTTTATTAGAAACCTATCAATAATTAAATTATATATCATATATTATATTTTTAATAGGTTTCCCAAATAGTGTGTAAGACATTGTTTGTGATATATCTATATGACCCAAGACACAATAAGCATATATATTAGTCAAAAAGAACCAACAAAGCAAAGACGAACAGGGTTAGTTATTAATAATTTGACTATTGATAGTATTGATGCTATTTGCAAGTTTGGTAAATGCTTTATAAATGTTTTCATCAGTCCAAATATCGGATAGGTTACCTGGCCATATTATGCCTCGTTCCTCCATAAGAAGTCTCAATTCTAATCTTTCTCTAGTAAACATAACACAGTGATAGAGGTAATGTTCCGATCCATCAGTTATGGAACATGTGGGACATAAGTCATTCCCTCTATTAGTAAATCGTGTCAAATAAGAAGCAAATTTGCCATGATTAGTGAGCACTTGTGTCGTATTNCGTAATATCACTGGTTTAACATCGAAATCCGTGAGTAATATAAAATCGGAGAGCGGAATAAATATATCAAATATTTTAATGGATTTTTTTAACTCCTGTTAACTATACAGAACTATCGTAAAAACATACCAGTAAATTCTTATCGGTTGAGTTAAGTTATAAATCTACTCGTTATTCACGTAATCGAAATATTTAGTGGGCAGGCGGCTAACAGCCCAGAACCGGTCCTTGATAGAATTTGAATATTTATATGTGTGCAGCTTCTGCCCAAGGTCGTAGGCTTCCACCGGCTAAACCGGGTGAGGTTGGTGCTCTGTAAAGCGCGTGCGCAAATCTGGGTTTTCGTAATCTGAAAATACAGGAGATTCCACTCCGCCACTAATATTCTAATATACAATAGCAATTTTTTTTTCCACGTGTAGTATAGAAATTTGTAATAAGATACATAATGCGGTTATAATAAAATATTGTGCGATTATTTTCATATAATTAAAATTAATAT
>NW_019384435.1:867673-885460 GCF_000671375.1 Centruroides sculpturatus
GTACGAAATCGTAATATCACTGGTTTAACATCGAAATCCGTGAGTAATATAAAATCGGAGAGCGGAATAAATATATCAAATATTTTAATGGATTTTTTTAACTCCTGTTAACTATACAGAACTATCGTAAAAACATACCAGTAAATTCTTATCGGTTGAGTTAAGTTATAAATCTACTCGTTATTCACGTAATCGAAATATTTAGTGGGCAGGCGGCTAACAGCCCAGAACCGGTCCTTGATAGAATTTGAATATTTATATGTGTGCAGCTTCTGCCCAAGGTCGTAGGCTTCCACCGGCTAAACCGGGTGAGGTTGGTGCTCTGTAAAGCGCGTGCGCAAATCTGGGTTTTCGTAATCTGAAAATACAGGAGATTCCACTCCGCCACTAATATTCTAATATACAATAGCAATTTTTTTTTCCACGTGTAGTATAGAAATTTGTAATAAGACACATAATGCGGTTATAATAAAATATTGTGCGATTATTTTCATTTAAAATTAATATTTATTTATTTATTTATTAGAGAATACGAGGGAAGCGGCGCTTCCAACGCTTCTAATGACGGCACGCCACTGATTGAACGGAATTCTCAACTTTTGCTTTAAGACTACTCATTTTACTGTGCATAATCCATTTATCGATGTGTTTCCGATTCATTTATTTCTGGCTCAGTGATATCATTATCCTTAGTTTCTGTCAAAAGTATTTCTCTAACTTTGACCTCAACTATTAGCATCAATTTCGCCTTTTGTTCGATTAGACTTAACTTTATAATACAGTATTTTCATTATCCGATAACTCGTTTTATTTCTCGTACTCATTGCATAATTTCGTAAGCAATCTTCTGTGCCGCTTTTAACGTCTCCGTGTTTAAAATAAATAGGCGTAAACTTCACTTTGCAGCCGAATCCTATGGCCGTACGCCAATTTATCTGGCGCCCCATAAAAAAGTCCTGAGGATTGGCTCTCCCGGATTCGATTTCCAGGCTTGCACTTTAATCGACACGTGCATGATTAACGCTTTGAAATAAATGGAATTCTTTGAAATTATTTATGAATAAATTCCTATTTTTTAGCCTTAAAACATGTGAAAGTTGTTTATAATATCGCGATATTATTATGAAATTTAATGATGATAAATGTGTCAATATATCTGCGTGTCAGGTATATAATTTCCAGCTATAAAAATCGCAGTATAAATAAAGGCGAGTAAATATATAATATATCAATAGCTATGAATACAAAAGTGGTTTGCATCGTTATATTAATTCTTTGCATCAATACCGATGCTCAAGTTAAGAATCGCTTTTTTTTTTTCGTGCCATTAGAATATTCATATTTTCATTAATTTGAATTAATTCTGAATTTAGAAAGACAAAAGGTATGTAATCTTCGGCCTGATAAAGGACCATGTCACAGATTAACACTTCGTTTTTATTATAATGTTTTTACTCGTGGTTGCCTGCTATTCGTTTATGGTGGATGTGGCGGAAACAGAAACAATTTCCAAAATTTAGAGGAATGCCGCCGTTTTTGTGCTCCAAGTAAGTTTACCAATTTCAAATTCTATATTACGCTGGAAATTACTTTTTAAGTTAATATGTAGATTTCACGATGGTATTGTCTTCCCCCCCCCCAGCAATGTCGCCTTATCCTAGAGAGAGTATAATGGACAACGTGTAAAATATAATTATTACACATAAAATATCGTTATTTCATTAAAATAAATTTGTATTTGTTTATTCAAATCGTTGGTAATGAGAAGAATGTATTCAAAATGCAGATTTGCCTGAAAAGGAAATTAAAATCCTAAAATCCATTTCAAGTCTGTTATAATTATACAGTATGATGTAATTTTAATACATTTCCATTAAATGTATTTAGTATTTAATAAATTTAATAATTATGTTTGTTTTGTTTTTTTCCGTAACTGATATTTTAAAAGAAATTGCAATTGCCCATGTACAGTTTGAGTAGGAGCAAAATTATTTCCGTTAAAGTGGTATTTTCTTCAATTCTGTAATAATACAGCAATTAATTAATTATATATTTAAAAAATATCTTATACTGTCAGATGAAAGCTTTATACTTGTGAAATGCGTGTTTCATTTGTATTGAAAAAACGGACTTATTCAGCCATGCATAAACAATGTCTAGCAAGAATTTTGTCTTCCTGTTTACAAGTGAAGCAAAACTGATATATTTCTCTTCGTTTTTCAATTGATATTGGGCAGGTTCTACTTTTCCATAAGACATATCTAGTGTACTTCATTCGATGAATACGTCAAAATATCCCGAATTTTTCCGTTGATGAAATAATTGTAAGCACGTAAGCTTGCATATGCTTGTAATGTGTAGCGTTAAATTTCAGAATATTTAAAAGAGTAGTTATATATATATCACCATACATCATTTTTGGTAATGATTTATCCCTAGGTTTCTAGAAAATCTGAAGTCGTAAAATGTCATAAAATAGATTAGAGAAAGAAAAAGTAAAATACGGATTTCATTTTACGAGGTACCGTTTTTTTTTCTTCGATAGAGAAATCATTATAATATTAATATAAACTAGACTTGGTAGATCTTGAAAATTAGAAACCTTTAAAAACTATCCGTTGGAAAAACAAGTTTTCAAAACTGTTTTTCTAGCAGGATAAAAGATGTACGGTACAGTATTTATTGATAAAGGACAAGAAGTTTTATAGTTGTAAATTCTTTAAGTAGTAACAGATTAAACAAAATGTCTGTAATAGTTAATAAGTACAAGAAATATTCATCACAATATTTATAAGAACAATAATTAAAAACTAAATAGAAACGACAATTTAGATGCAATATTGTTAACTTTCTCTCCTGTCATTACCTATCTGTGTAGCAATGATTTCTGTTATATAACCTTTGTATTATTTTTTCTAACAAATAAACGGCCATGACGATAGGAGATAACACAGATCGAAAGTCGCATACAGTAATTTAACAATATTGATGTCAAATATTATTTTGTAAGAAATGAATTGAAGAATGGGAATGTATGTATTATGTACTGCCCTACCAAGGAAATGGTAGCACACATTTTAACAAAACCAGTGTGTACTGAAAAACACGTTCAATGTGCTAGACCACTTGCACTGTAAGCAAAATGGGACAAATTATTGAGGGGAGTGTTAAATTTCTCTCCTGTCATTACCTATGTGTGTAGCAATGATTTGTGTTATATAAACTTTTGTATTTGTATTCTGTAGCAACGCTTCGTGTCATATAACTTTTGTATTATTTTACTAACAAATAAACTGCCATGACGTGGCGTCTTTTATCAAGCCCGCCACTTTTTGGTTCGGTATGACCTTGAAACGGATCAAAGTAGTCGTGTATGATTTTTAAACTTACTTGTAAGGTATCCTACTCACTATCTGTGAACACATAACTTGCAACAGTGATATATTCAACAAATACAAAATAATCCCTGGCAGGGCGAGAAAACAAAACAGGTTCAAAGTTTAAACGCTTATTATAAACATTTTTGTAATATATAGAAATTCGATTGATGAGTTAATAAATACAGAAGTCAAATTACAAGTAAGGAAGAAATAAATAGAATAGAAGCATAAATACTTTAATCACAAATCACACCGTTGTCAGTCAACTTATGGAAAAGAGAGAAACCGGAAACTATTTTGCTGCTACATGAGCAAAAGAATACAGTCAATGGTACAATTGTTTGTGTAAGGTCTATATGACTCAAAAATATGGGTCGATAAGCCAGCATGAAATTTCAACATACAAAAAGCATGCCGTCACTTGTCGCTCCTGATCTGATGGTCTGATGTGGAAGTGATAAGCGCTTGGAATGAAATAGCATGAGGGAGGTAAGTGCAAGACGATTGTCAGACCATCATCAGTTTTCAAACATGTTTCGGGGACGAGTTGATTTTCTACTGTATTGAAATGGAGAAGAATTATTTTGGGCTTATTGTAGATAACGTAAAGCGAATGGCATTCCAACTGGCACGTCTAAACAACGTCCGCATCCCTTTCTGCGAGACAAACAATCCTCTGGGAGCAAGTGATTCACACAGTTCCTCAAACATCATCCGCAACTGTCCATGAGGACGAATCCGAGACTGGAAAAAGGCGACAGGTAGGCGATAGCGCAAGAGGCAGTCAACCGGATGTATTAATTCTTCCGACACAGAACTCCACATAATGAACGCTAGTGAGAACCGTTTCGTGTGCCGGATGTCGAACTGGAGATGAAGTGCAGTTTTGCGTCGCGAAAAATTCTACCAATCGGAATGGCTCCGATACCATGTATGTTTTGGATTGTGCGATGCAGTCAGCAAAGAAAATCTCTCAAATACATTTGTACGTTTTGTTTTGGTGATTAGACAATTCGTTTATTTATGTTTTTCCTACATTTATAATACTGCATACTTTGATGTGCGTAAATGATATTTCTTTTGATGCTTGGAAAGTCCCAAGATGGTTGTTGCTTTGGTACTTTTATTACTGTACTTCATACAAAGTATTGTTAACTTTTCCAGACCAATAAATTTCGTTTTATTATGTGGTATTGATTGCAGTCTGTTCTTTCTTGGTCTTCGATCTGACGTATAACACACTATCCAGTGCTCATATTATGGCTTGGAGGAAATGGGCGAAACTTTCTTGCCATGCTATTTGTCACTGTTTTCACATTTTTCATGTGAATTCGGTGCAAATTGGAAGTTTGTACATACTTAATTGGGGCATCCTACCTTCACGACCAGTGGCGTGCCGTCATTAGAAGCGGTGGAAGCGCCGCTTCCCTTGTATTTTATAAAAAAATAAATACATATTAATTTTAATTAAATGAAAATAATCGCACAATATTTTATTAGAACCGCTTTATGTATCTTATTACAAATTTCTATACTACACGTGAAAAAAAAAAAAAATTGCTATTGTATATTCGAATATTAGTGGTGGAGTGGAATCTCTGTATTGTCAGATTCCAAAAAGCCAGATTTGCGCACGCGCTTTACAGAGCACCAAACTCACTCGGTTTAGCCGGGGAAGCCTACGACCTCGGGTTGATCTTACACATATAACGCGTCCAATTCTCTCCAGGACCGGTTCTGGGCCGTTAGCCGCCCGCCCGCTAGATATTTGGCCGATTACTTGAATAACGAGTAGATTTATAACTTAACCCAACCGATAAGAATTTACTGGTATGTTTTTACGATAGTTCTGTATAATTGACGGGAGTTTAAAAAATCCATTAAAATATTTGATATTTTTATTCCGCTCTCCGATTTTATATTACTCACGGATTTCGATGTTAAACCAGTGATATTACGATTTCGTATATCCCATTTTTAAGGGGATGTAGAAGAAAAACTTGTAATCTTGTATAATGTTAAAAATTAACTGTTACTTTGACAGCGTCATTTACAACTAAATTTAATGAATGAAAGAAATGCACCAGGTACAGAAAAAGCTCTAGAATTTATTTTCCTTAAATTTACGATTTATGTATCCGTTTGTCATAAAAATTTGTCTTTCCACTTTTTTCCCGAGACTACAAATATTCGAGTACAAAGTAACTGGTTTCGACTTATTTCTACTTAAGAAGTAGTTAAGTAATTAAGCGATTAGGGAATTGGGGACATAAACAAATGAAAGAGCCGGTGAAAGAGCCGGAATATTACTTAAACAAAAGCTTAACCGAACCAATCTATAGCCGAGTACAGTGGAGACTGATTTCTTCGAAATACTGTATTAGATGTAATAAAGACAGAAATTTTTCCAGTTTAACGAGATTGACCGAAAAGTTGTAAATTTTGGAAATTTCCGTGGACGACACCTGGTCCTAAAACGAATTAGTTAAAAAACAAATGACTATTAAGTTTAACATACGAGTATTTAGATTTTAAAGCTATTTAACTATTTTTATAGCTAGTTTAAAACCTACAACAGCCCTGTCGCGTCCTTTGAGATATACTAATGATGCGACAAAAGAGGTATTTGAATTGACCGGTGTCGGCACAATAGGCTTATATGCCAGAGAGTTTTTCAAACTGATTTAAAGTTACCGTTAACTTTTTGTCTTTATTATTGTTCTGCTACTTATAAAAAGAAGGAAGAAAGCAGTTATGTCGTGTTTATTTATTTAAAAATAAAATAAAATAAAATACATTTATAGAAAGCCAATGTTGTAGCGCCTCTCGTGGCCAGAATTCAAATTATTCCGCGAGTAAGGATGCTGTAGAAGCACGTGTTATTTCATAACATAAATAAATATCTATGGAATTTCGGTGCAAATATATTTATGGTAACGAAATTAAGATTTGAATTAAATAATTAAGCTTACAAATGAATAAAAATGAAAATTAGAAAGATTGCTTGCGCAGTTTCTGGAGGTTTGGACAGTGGTGTGGCCGCTCATTTGCTCAAGAAGAAAGGTTCTTATTTAACTTTTATTTTTTTAAATCAAATTATCAGTAATTATATATTAAGTTATAAATATACATGATATATCATTAACGTGTTTCAGTAATAATTGAATATAGGCATTTACAGAGTTAAGTTATATAAAATGTGTTTCAGTGCAGGTTATGAAGTAATTGGTGTTTTCATGAGAAATTGGGATGTCATTGACGAGACGGGTCAATGTTTAGCAGATAAAGACAGTGAAGATGCTCGATACGTTTGCAGAGTTGTCGGCATACCTTTTCGAGAGGTGAATTTTGTTAAACAATATTGGAATGGAGTATTCAGGTTTGTTTGTAAATGTTTATTTTAGTTTATTGTTGTTAGTACTAAAGGTTCATATTTTGTAATTATCTATGTAACATAACAGTTACATTATAAATCTGTGAAACCAAAATAATGGATATTGGAGTAATTAACGAATTTTATATTTAAAAGTATAAAATTGTACAATATAGAAAACTTATACAAAAAAAAATCTTTTGAAGACTAAACGCCATTTTCAATCACTGGAACACAATCAACTGTTGTCAGAGTTGGCCTTTTATAGGCTTTCCCCACCTTTACTTAAGAATCTCCCCATTCAGAAGACTTCAAAAGATTTCTTTTATGCCTGGATAAATGTTAAAGTGAGCACCCTGTACTGTACATATATTCCTCCTGTTATGGATATAGTCCATTAATAATATATCTGAATAACATATAAATGTTAAAATGCATAAATATATCGAATAACATTTATTTCCTTTAACAGTTTATTTAAAATCTCATATGATTTTTATTATATTAATATAAAAATAATTATTGTAATCATTAGTATTTTTTATAATTTAAATTAAACCATATTGATAAAAATTTTCATCAAATAAATTCTCTCTCTTGAGATGTATTCAAACTTGAAAGCCAAGGTAAAGAAGCATCTTCCTAATGCTCTTGTGGACCTAGAATTGGATTCAGACTGTCAAATAACCCCAAGAATTTTCTGGGGTAGGCTGTCTCAAATTTGTATGGCTTTTTTCCTCACCACCTAGCCATTATGAGCTTGATTGAAGAATCCTTGATGGGTATAATTAAAAGGTTCTCTTAGTGTTCATATAACAGAGTACAAAAAAAAAATGTATTCAAATTGCACTGGAACTTCTAAATCAATATTTTTTCAAAATTTATTGAGTGTAATACAATTAAATTTATGAAAAATCACAAATATTTTTAAAGCTAATAATATTTTCATTGTATTTGTCAAAATTCTAAACTCTACAAAAATTTTGAACAAAGCCATAACCATCAGATAAGAAATTGCAGCAATGTTTCTATACATTTTACTTATTTATCAGTTAATTACTAGACAAAATGATTAGCTGTAGGCAACAGAACCAATGTCAAGAAGCAAAAAAAAAAAAGAAGATTAGATGAGCTAATAGCTAATTATTGAATATTTTGATATAAACCATAAAAGTTTATCATAATATTAAGAAAATGAGCTTAAATGTAAATTCTTTATATTAATATTTTTATAAAATTAAAATTAATTCATAATTAATAATAGAAAGAAGAAACAAAAGTTCACTTTTAGTTTTTAGAAATAATGTTTGACTTCTAAAAAAATGTAACTTGCCTTCCTACATATATTTTATCATATTTGTATATTTTACTTTTACATATATAGATTTTTGTATTTCATATCCTGCAGAATTTATTTTTTGTACACAGTGTTTTGTATTTTTCTGTCTTGTTTTAAATCATTGATGATCTGTCCAGGTATCATAGTTTTGTGTATTGTACACTGTGTACAATCCTTAACATTATCCCCAGCAGAGCCTTACACCACTGGGAGTTTATGTATCATTCTGTGAATAAATTGAATGAATGAATGAATGCCTAACTTAAGACTAAATTACATTGTTAAATTATTTATTAATTAGTCTAATTATAGTCTGAATGTAATCAAGCTCAGGTAATTGAAAATTTCTTTATTCATATACATATAATATGGTATTTAACTTAGTTTATGGGTTTTAAAATATTCATTATTTAAAATAAATATTTATAGAAAAATATTTAATTTAATATTCTATTACTATAGCTTCTTGCCCCTATTATAACTATTACAATTTATGTGTTACTACACAATTAAACTTTTAGGGCTTATCACACTAAGTTGACAAGAGGAGTTTATTAATTAATCATATAAACTCATTTACATAAATACATTAACTTTTATGCACACAATTACCAATCTAAAATGCATTTCGCGCTTTCTTATGGCTCCTTTCTTGCATTTGAAAGCCCGAAATGCATTTTAGATTGGTAATTGTGTGCATAAAAGTTAATGTATTTATGTAAATGAGTTTATATGATTAATTAATAAACTCATCCTGTCAACTCAGTCAGTGTGATAAGCCCTAAAAGTTTAATTGTATAGTAATACAAAAATTACAATACTTAATATTCTACTTAAAATAATTTAAATTTCTATATTTTTGAATTTAGTGAAATGATTGATGAGTATAAAAAAGGCATAACACCAAATCCAGATGTTTTATGCAATAAAAGAATTAAATTTGGTATTTTTTGGAAGTATATGATTAATCAACTTAAAGTGGATGCTATTGCAACAGGTCATTATGCACAGACTAGTTTTGGAGAAGATCTTGAAAATTATGATCCTCATAAAGGTATTTATAAAATGTATATAAATTTAGAACTTACTATTTTCATTCCATATTACTATATATTTAATATGATACAAAAATAAATTATAAATAATTTTTACAAATCTTCAAATATATTTTATTGTTTATTGACACCAAATATAATATATTTTTAGGTGCAAGATTATTACGGGCGGTCGATGACTTTCGAGATCAAACATTATTTTTATCACAGATACCTCAAGAAGCACTTCAGAAGTCTCTCTTTCCAGTTGGTGGATTAATGAGGAAAGATGTTCAAAAAATTGCTTCTGAAATTTCACTAACGAAGATACTAAAAAAGAAAAAGGTGATGATAATCATATTACATTTTGTTTTCCATTTTTAACTCTTTCTGCACTGTGGGCACTAAGATAGCCTTTTTCCATGCTGATCATGGGTTTGGCCAGACCCACACAATGGGAATAACAAGGTGGTGAGGGATGGAGCTAGACATATCTGAAACACACTGCCAATGAAAAGACTGTTTGCTTGCCTGGACCTAGTCCTGCATCTCACAGAACAGTAGTCTGATGCATTAATTGACTTGGCCCTCTTCCCATCTATATTTCACACGTTCACGGCATCAGTAGATAAATGTTTAGGCAGCTGCTGGGCATTACGAGTCACGGGTGACTCATAGTCTATTTTAATACAGGGCGGCACGAGTCATCCATGCTTCATACTATTAAATTAATATATTTTATTGCATGTAATAAAATAATATTGATATATCAAGTATGATGTTTGTAGAATTATGTTATCAAAACATATGCGCCGCCCTACGGAAAAACAAGCAATTATGTCTGTTGCCCTAATTAGACATGTCCATGCAAGTCACATGTGCCTTGTAACAGCGTGAACATGTTAATAAACTGATCTTCAATTATATTGCAAAGTTTGTATGAGGATGCTGTTTTGAGTTATAAGATATTTTAATTCTTCTCAAAATTATTAATTCTGTAATTGACTAATTACTCCATTTAATATTTGTACTATTACCATCATAAACATTGTTTCATTTATAATATTTGAGGTAGAGTGTTAGCAAAGCTTCTGTATGCTTACAAAATTGCATTCAATCTCAAAATTTGATGGCTTGATTTTGCCATTTTCCATAGATTGTGATGAGGAATCCAAATATGTAATAAAAACTAGGGTCCTTGACTTTGTTTTTATTACACTGTTTTTGAGATACAGTGGGGTCAAAGTGACGACAAGAAAAATTTGATATCAGTGAATTTGCCAGAGCACAGGTTTTACATGACAGTTCTTGTATGTTATATGCAATGTACCATACTATTTAAGTTGGCAAAGCTGTTAATATTGACAGTTATTGCCAACTTTTTATGTAATATACTATTGTGTATGACAGATAGAGTAATTAGTTACAAAATTAAAAAGAGCAATGGGAAAAATAGTTGGTCATGTATATACAACTAACAGATTCTAACATGTATTTAGTGATATACAAGTAGCAAGTGCAATATGTTAAAATGCATGTTTTTCTTAATGTTAAAATTTCCAGGAAAAAAATCAATCTGCAGTATAATGGATAACACTATAACCAAGGAGTAGTAAGTTCATAATTTTGTTATATACACTATGTAGACTATTTATATAAAAAAAGAAAAGAAATGAAAGAAAACAAACATCATTCTGATTAAAGAGTAGTGGATAAATTCTGAACCTTAAATGATAAACTACTAAGAACATCAATACTTGTTTCTATTGTTTGTGATTAATAATTGAGGATGAAGATAATCATAACAAGAGAAACTATTAATACTAATTAATATATTAGCAATGTTCTTAATAAGATTAAATATCACTATTAAACAGTAATAATTTTTTAAATATACAGTGGAACCTCGGTATACGATCTTAATCCGTTCCTGGTGTTTGGACTTATACCGAATAGGACGTATACCAAACCAACCTTTCCCAAAAGAAGTAGTGTAAAAATGATTAATTCGTTCTCATGTAAAAAAAAAAATGGGTGGCTTTAAACACCTCACTTTCCTGTCTAGTTCCTGCTTGATTTTTTATGAGATCAGCATGTATCTTTTTAGCTTTCTCACAAATAATTGCTTCTGATATGATGTTGCCAGTACACTGTTTTTCAGTTATCCAAAGCAAAAGCAATTTCTCAACATGATTTAATGTCTTCGATCTCTGTTTAGAAATTGATTTAACCCCTTTCGCAACGTTAGCAGATTTAATAATGTCTTTACTTTTCATGATTGTCGATATTATCGTTCTCAGAATATGGTATGCAACAGTTAAATCTCGAACATGCATGCCACCTTCATATTCCTCAACAATCTCTTTTTTCAGTTCCATTGTGATTCTAGTCATTTTTTTATTTTTCTGTTGCCTTTTTGCAATTCATGATTAATAAAAATAATATTTTATTTACAAATTAAAATAAAAAGAAATTTAACAAAGTTATAAACTGTGGCACAGAGAACGTGTAGTCTGGTCTAATACACTGATAGTGCTACTTGTTCGTAGATGGCGAGTATAATTGAATTAAGTCGTATACCGAACAAAATTTGTTTCGTCCAAACAGGACGTATTCCAAATTGGACATATTCTAAAGCAGACGTATACTGAGGTACCACTGTATATCAACAATTACCAATGTTGAATAACTCTATATTTTGAATATTAGTATATTTGTGATTGACCTTCTATGAAATTAACATTTAATATTTTCAGAATTATAATTTTATCTTGGAAATTTAACCAAAAACTTTTAAATTATTTTGTGGCATATTCTAAAAACTTTTTAATTAGATGAATATTCAGCAATATATTATTTCACATAAATTTTAAGAATCAGGTTCATAGACCTGTAAAGATCCTCAAAATTTTTACAGGTTTTCCTCATGCCTCATCCTTCACCCATACTGATTCCATTATGGATTATATCCACCATAATGGACAAAATTCAGGCAAGTCTTGTATATCCGTAAGATCAACATGTGCTAATTCATTCTGTCAAAATTTATTTTAGTCATAGTTTAAAAATTAATCACTGTTTCTGAAATTGAAATAACAATTTACAACATTCATTTTCTTATTAATTAAATAACTTGAATTATAAAATCTTATTACAATATCTCATAACAAAATCTCAATGCAATATATAAATAAATAACAATTTTATAAATCTTTACTAAAACAATCTTTTTATAGTCTACTAGCTGTACCCAGCCACACGTTGCTGTGGCTCAAAATCTATTATAAATGTATAACACTCCCCACAAGGGAGAATTTTGAAAAATTCCTTCTTAGTGTACATTCTCTTGACATACCCTATTAAAATGCAATCAAAAATGCAAAAAACCACATCTAAAATAGTATAATAGAAGCAGAGTTCTTTACGGTAAGCCTTAATCCTGTCCCTCTAACCCACGGGGGGAATTCGACATCTATATAATATAAAAACATGCATGTATTCAAATGCAACATTGTTTCAAAATTTCAAAGCAATCAGTGTAGAAGTTTCAGAGATTTAAGATTTTGAGCAAATGAACATATACATTTTTATTTATATAGATAATTAAATCTTACTTAATTTAATTTTTCTTTATGTAAGGATGAATTATTTTAAAAATTATATCTAGTTTTTGATATGCAATATAATTTGTTGTTTCTAATTATGACATTGATGATAATTATTCAGTATTTTTAGAGCACCGGCATCTGTTTCATTGGAAAAAGAAATTTCCAGAAATTTATTAATGATTACATAGAACCATCAGTTGGAAACTTTATTGATATTGAAACAGGTTCCATTGTTGGACAGCATACAGGTTAGTTATTGCAATTTTTACTTAATGACTAACTTACTTTAAAACACTTTTACAAACCTCTAATATTTATATATGCAACAATTTAGGTATTCATCAATGGACATTAGGCCAAAGATGTTTGTTGCCTGGTTGTAAAGTTGCATATTTTGTTGCAGAAAAGAATCCATTATCACAAGATATTTTAGTGGCAAGTAAAATATGAAACAATTTATTTTTAATTAATTACTATTTTTACTATAAAGCTTCAAATACAAACATTTATAAACCTAATTTTTAGATTAAAGCAGAATATTTTTCATTAGAACATAATTTTAATTATTTATATATTATATTTTTATTACAGGCACCTGGTGGTGATCATCCTAGCTTATATTGTGATACTATTATTGTTGAGAATCCATATTGGATTAACAGAGTACCAGAAGATTTACTAAGAACTAAGAAATTAAAATGTAAAATAAGAACTCAACAAGGATACAGATATCCTCTTGAGAAATGTCAAGTGGATGTAATTGAAGATGATAAATTATTCATTAAATTTGAAAATCCCCAGAGAGCTCTTACACCTGGACAGGTATATCTAAAATACCAAATATTTGGTTACATTAGATGTTTGTACAACTGGTGAGATATTATAATAAGATGAAAACATAAAATATTTCAAAATGGTTTTACTTTAAGACAAAAAATTTCAAAAATATTAATTTAAAAATAGTAAGTGGCATCATTTCATAGAATAAAGTTTTAAATAACTAGAAAAGATGCATCATAGAACAACTTAAAATGTGTTTATAAGATAACAAAATACGGTGGGTATACTAGAACAAATGTATTTGGTTCAAGAATCTCATTTCTTATAGAATCTGTTCATTCTAGCATATATTAAAATATATGTATTTATGGGTAATCATTACCAGGTGCACAACATAAAGCAAAGTTACCATTCAACACAAATTAAACAGAAAAATATAATATAAAATAAAAAATAACCCATTGTATAAAAGAAATCCCTCTCTTCAATTTGGGCAATTTGTTGAAGTAGAAGAGAGATTTCTTTTATACTGTATATCATATTTTTGACTAGTTTTGTTACTTTCTTGTACCTATTACTCTTTGTATATGATATTTAAAATATTGTACAGTTTATTCTCTAATGATAGTTTATCATGAAACATATTGATAGACTTTAATAAATTATAACAATTTACATCATTTTTATAGCAAAAATGATGACATTATGACAAATGTAAATTTAGGTTTAGAATGTAATATTTCCAAACTTTTGTTAGATAATTCAAAATACAGTAAGTGATCGGTTAACGAACATAATCCATTCCAAGACTTTGTTCGTTATCCAAATTGTTCATTAATTGATTATCGATTTACCGTAGTATTTATGGGAATTTGATTAATTTGTTCCAGAGNTGTCTTTATTATTGTTCTGCTACTTATAAAAAGAAGGAAGAAAGCAGTTATGTCGTGTTTATTTATTTAAAAATAAAATAAAATAAAATACATTTATAGAAAGCCAATGTTGTAGCGCCTCTCGTGGCCAGAATTCAAATTATTCCGCGAGTAAGGATGCTGTAGAAGCACGTGTTATTTCATAACATAAATAAATATCTATGGAATTTCGGTGCAAATATATTTATGGTAACGAAATTAAGATTTGAATTAAATAATTAAGCTTACAAATGAATAAAAATGAAAATTAGAAAGATTGCTTGCGCAGTTTCTGGAGGTTTGGACAGTGGTGTGGCCGCTCATTTGCTCAAGAAGAAAGGTTCTTATTTAACTTTTATTTTTTTAAATCAAATTATCAGTAATTATATATTAAGTTATAAATATACATGATATATCATTAACGTGTTTCAGTAATAATTGAATATAGGCATTTACAGAGTTAAGTTATATAAAATGTGTTTCAGTGCAGGTTATGAAGTAATTGGTGTTTTCATGAGAAATTGGGATGTCATTGACGAGACGGGTCAATGTTTA
Source organism: Centruroides sculpturatus (assembly GCF_000671375.1). Classification (NCBI taxonomy): domain Eukaryota; kingdom Metazoa; phylum Arthropoda; class Arachnida; order Scorpiones; family Buthidae; genus Centruroides; species Centruroides sculpturatus. The sequence goes on from NW_019384435.1 coordinate 882,654, forward strand.
GCAGATAAAGACAGTGAAGATGCTCGATACGTTTGCAGAGTTGTCGGCATACCTTTTCGAGAGGTGAATTTTGTTAAACAATATTGGAATGGAGTATTCAGGTTTGTTTGTAAATGTTTATTTTAGTTTATTGTTGTTAGTACTAAAGGTTCATATTTTGTAATTATCTATGTAACATAACAGTTACATTATAAATCTGTGAAACCAAAATAATGGATATTGGAGTAATTAACGAATTTTATATTTAAAAGTATAAAATTGTACAATATAGAAAACTTATACAAAAAAAAATCTTTTGAAGACTAAACGCCATTTTCAATCACTGGAACACAATCAACTGTTGTCAGAGTTGGCCTTTTATAGGCTTTCCCCACCTTTACTTAAGAATCTCCCCATTCAGAAGACTTCAAAAGATTTCTTTTATGCCTGGATAAATGTTAAAGTGAGCACCCTGTACTGTACATATATTCCTCCTGTTATGGATATAGTCCATTAATAATATATCTGAATAACATATAAATGTTAAAATGCATAAATATATCGAATAACATTTATTTCCTTTAACAGTTTATTTAAAATCTCATATGATTTTTATTATATTAATATAAAAATAATTATTGTAATCATTAGTATTTTTTATAATTTAAATTAAACCATATTGATAAAAATTTTCATCAAATAAATTCTCTCTCTTGAGATGTATTCAAACTTGAAAGCCAAGGTAAAGAAGCATCTTCCTAATGCTCTTGTGGACCTAGAATTGGATTCAGACTGTCAAATAACCCCAAGAATTTTCTGGGGTAGGCTGTCTCAAATTTGTATGGCTTTTTTCCTCACCACCTAGCCATTATGAGCTTGATTGAAGAATCCTTGATGGGTATAATTAAAAGGTTCTCTTAGTGTTCATATAACAGAGTACAAAAAAAAAATGTATTCAAATTGCACTGGAACTTCTAAATCAATATTTTTTCAAAATTTATTGAGTGTAATACAATTAAATTTATGAAAAATCACAAATATTTTTAAAGCTAATAATATTTTCATTGTATTTGTCAAAATTCTAAACTCTACAAAAATTTTGAACAAAGCCATAACCATCAGATAAGAAATTGCAGCAATGTTTCTATACATTTTACTTATTTATCAGTTAATTACTAGACAAAATGATTAGCTGTAGGCAACAGAACCAATGTCAAGAAGCAAAAAAAAAAAAGAAGATTAGATGAGCTAATAGCTAATTATTGAATATTTTGATATAAACCATAAAAGTTTATCATAATATTAAGAAAATGAGCTTAAATGTAAATTCTTTATATTAATATTTTTATAAAATTAAAATTAATTCATAATTAATAATAGAAAGAAGAAACAAAAGTTCACTTTTAGTTTTTAGAAATAATGTTTGACTTCCTACTTGCCTTCCTACATATATTTTATCATATTTGTATATTTTACTTTTACATATCTAGATTTTTGTATTTCATATCCTGCAGAATTTATTTTTTGTACACAGTATTTTGTATTTTTCTGTCTTGTTTTAAATCATTGATGATCTGTCCAGGTATCATAGTTTTGTGTATTGTACACTGTGTACAATCCTTAACATTATCCCCAGCAGAGCCTTACACCACTGGGAGTTTATGTATCATTCTGTGAATAAATTGAATGAATGAATGAATGCCTAACTTAAGACTAAATTACATTGTTAAATTATTTATTAATTAGTCTAATTATAGTCTGAATGTAATCAAGCTCAGGTAATTGAAAATTTCTTTATTCATATACATATAATATGGTATTTAACTTAGTTTATGGGTTTTAAAATATTCATTATTTAAAATAAATATTTATAGAAAAATATTTAATTTAATATTCTATTACTATAGCTTCGTGCCCCTATTATAACTATTACAATTTATGTGTTATTACACAACTAAACTTTTAGGGCTTATCACACTAAGTTGACAAGAGGAGTTTATTAATTAATCATATAAACTCATTTACATAAATACATTAACTTTTATGCACACAATTACCAATCTAAAATGCATTTCGCGCTTTCTTATGGCTCCTTTCTTGCATTTGAAAGCCCGAAATGCATTTTAGATTGGTAATTGTGTGCATAAAAGTTAATGTATTTATGTAAATGAGTTTATATGATTAATTAATAAACTCCTCTTGTCAACTTAGTGTGATAAGCCCTAAAAGTTTAATTGTGTAGTAACACATAAATTGTAATAGTTATAATAGGGGCAAGAAGCTATAGTAATAGAATATTAAATTAAATATTTTTCTATAAATATTTATTTTAAATAATGAATATTTTAAAACCCATAAACTAAGTTAAATACCATATTATATGTATATGAATAAAGAAATTTTCAATTACCTGAGCTTGATTACATTCAGACTATAATTAGACTAATTAATAAATAATTTAACAATGTAATTTAGTCTTAAGTTAGGCATTCATTCATTCATTCAATTTATTCACAGAATGATACATAAACTCCCAGTGGTGTAAGGCTCTGCTGGGGATAATGTTAAGGATTGTACACAGTGTACAATACACAAAACTATGATACCTGGACAGATCATCAATGATTTAAAACAAGACAGAAAAATACAAAACACTGTGTACAAAAAATAAATTCTGCAGGATATGAAATACAAAAATCTATATATGTAAAAGTAAAATATACAAATATGATAAAATATATGTAGGAAGGCAAGTAGGAAGTCAAACATTATTTCTAAAAACTAAAAGTGAACTTTTGTTTCTTCTTTCTATTATTAATTATGAATTA
>NW_019384435.1:889622-958361 GCF_000671375.1 Centruroides sculpturatus
CTACACAATTAAACTTTTAGGGCTTATCACACTAAGTTGACAAGAGGAGTTTATTAATTAATCATATAAACTCATTTACATAAATACATTAACTTTTATGCACACAATTACCAATCTAAAATGCATTTCGCGCTTTCTTATGGCTCCTTTCTTGCATTTGAAAGCCCGAAATGCATTTTAGATTGGTAATTGTGTGCATAAAAGTTAATGTATTTATGTAAATGAGTTTATATGATTAATTAATAAACTCATCCTGTCAACTCAGTCAGTGTGATAAGCCCTAAAAGTTTAATTGTATAGTAATACAAAAATTACAATACTTAATATTCTACTTAAAATAATTTAAATTTCTATATTTTTGAATTTAGTGAAATGATTGATGAGTATAAAAAAGGCATAACACCAAATCCAGATGTTTTATGCAATAAAAGAATTAAATTTGGTATTTTTTGGAAGTATATGATTAATCAACTTAAAGTGGATGCTATTGCAACAGGTCATTATGCACAGACTAGTTTTGGAGAAGATCTTGAAAATTATGATCCTCATAAAGGTATTTATAAAATGTATATAAATTTAGAACTTACTATTTTCATTCCATATTACTATATATTTAATATGATACAAAAATAAATTATAAATAATTTTTACAAATCTTCAAATATATTTTATTGTTTATTGACACCAAATATAATATATTTTTAGGTGCAAGATTATTACGGGCGGTCGATGACTTTCGAGATCAAACATTATTTTTATCACAGATACCTCAAGAAGCACTTCAGAAGTCTCTCTTTCCAGTTGGTGGATTAATGAGGAAAGATGTTCAAAAAATTGCTTCTGAAATTTCACTAACGAAGATACTAAAAAAGAAAAAGGTGATGATAATCATATTACATTTTGTTTTCCATTTTTAACTCTTTCTGCACTGTGGGCACTAAGATAGCCTTTTTCCATGCTGATCATGGGTTTGGCCAGACCCACACAATGGGAATAACAAGGTGGTGAGGGATGGAGCTAGACATATCTGAAACACACTGCCAATGAAAAGACTGTTTGCTTGCCTGGACCTAGTCCTGCATCTCACAGAACAGTAGTCTGATGCATTAATTGACTTGGCCCTCTTCCCATCTATATTTCACACGTTCACGGCATCAGTAGATAAATGTTTAGGCAGCTGCTGGGCATTACGAGTCACGGGTGACTCATAGTCTATTTTAATACAGGGCGGCACGAGTCATCCATGCTTCATACTATTAAATTAATATATTTTATTGCATGTAATAAAATAATATTGATATATCAAGTATGATGTTTGTAGAATTATGTTATCAAAACATATGCGCCGCCCTACGGAAAAACAAGCAATTATGTCTGTTGCCCTAATTAGACATGTCCATGCAAGTCACATGTGCCTTGTAACAGCGTGAACATGTTAATAAACTGATCTTCAATTATATTGCAAAGTTTGTATGAGGATGCTGTTTTGAGTTATAAGATATTTTAATTCTTCTCAAAATTATTAATTCTGTAATTGACTAATTACTCCATTTAATATTTGTACTATTACCATCATAAACATTGTTTCATTTATAATATTTGAGGTAGAGTGTTAGCAAAGCTTCTGTATGCTTACAAAATTGCATTCAATCTCAAAATTTGATGGCTTGATTTTGCCATTTTCCATAGATTGTGATGAGGAATCCAAATATGTAATAAAAACTAGGGTCCTTGACTTTGTTTTTATTACACTGTTTTTGAGATACAGTGGGGTCAAAGTGACGACAAGAAAAATTTGATATCAGTGAATTTGCCAGAGCACAGGTTTTACATGACAGTTCTTGTATGTTATATGCAATGTACCATACTATTTAAGTTGGCAAAGCTGTTAATATTGACAGTTATTGCCAACTTTTTATGTAATATACTATTGTGTATGACAGATAGAGTAATTAGTTACAAAATTAAAAAGAGCAATGGGAAAAATAGTTGGTCATGTATATACAACTAACAGATTCTAACATGTATTTAGTGATATACAAGTAGCAAGTGCAATATGTTAAAATGCATGTTTTTCTTAATGTTAAAATTTCCAGGAAAAAAATCAATCTGCAGTATAATGGATAACACTATAACCAAGGAGTAGTAAGTTCATAATTTTGTTATATACACTATGTAGACTATTTATATAAAAAAAGAAAAGAAATGAAAGAAAACAAACATCATTCTGATTAAAGAGTAGTGGATAAATTCTGAACCTTAAATGATAAACTACTAAGAACATCAATACTTGTTTCTATTGTTTGTGATTAATAATTGAGGATGAAGATAATCATAACAAGAGAAACTATTAATACTAATTAATATATTAGCAATGTTCTTAATAAGATTAAATATCACTATTAAACAGTAATAATTTTTTAAATATACAGTGGAACCTCGGTATACGATCTTAATCCGTTCCTGGTGTTTGGACTTATACCGAATAGGACGTATACCAAACCAACCTTTCCCAAAAGAAGTAGTGTAAAAATGATTAATTCGTTCTCATGTAAAAAAAAAAATGGGTGGCTTTAAACACCTCACTTTCCTGTCTAGTTCCTGCTTGATTTTTTATGAGATCAGCATGTATCTTTTTAGCTTTCTCACAAATAATTGCTTCTGATATGATGTTGCCAGTACACTGTTTTTCAGTTATCCAAAGCAAAAGCAATTTCTCAACATGATTTAATGTCTTCGATCTCTGTTTAGAAATTGATTTAACCCCTTTCGCAACGTTAGCAGATTTAATAATGTCTTTACTTTTCATGATTGTCGATATTATCGTTCTCAGAATATGGTATGCAACAGTTAAATCTCGAACATGCATGCCACCTTCATATTCCTCAACAATCTCTTTTTTCAGTTCCATTGTGATTCTAGTCATTTTTTTATTTTTCTGTTGCCTTTTTGCAATTCATGATTAATAAAAATAATATTTTATTTACAAATTAAAATAAAAAGAAATTTAACAAAGTTATAAACTGTGGCACAGAGAACGTGTAGTCTGGTCTAATACACTGATAGTGCTACTTGTTCGTAGATGGCGAGTATAATTGAATTAAGTCGTATACCGAACAAAATTTGTTTCGTCCAAACAGGACGTATTCCAAATTGGACATATTCTAAAGCAGACGTATACTGAGGTACCACTGTATATCAACAATTACCAATGTTGAATAACTCTATATTTTGAATATTAGTATATTTGTGATTGACCTTCTATGAAATTAACATTTAATATTTTCAGAATTATAATTTTATCTTGGAAATTTAACCAAAAACTTTTAAATTATTTTGTGGCATATTCTAAAAACTTTTTAATTAGATGAATATTCAGCAATATATTATTTCACATAAATTTTAAGAATCAGGTTCATAGACCTGTAAAGATCCTCAAAATTTTTACAGGTTTTCCTCATGCCTCATCCTTCACCCATACTGATTCCATTATGGATTATATCCACCATAATGGACAAAATTCAGGCAAGTCTTGTATATCCGTAAGATCAACATGTGCTAATTCATTCTGTCAAAATTTATTTTAGTCATAGTTTAAAAATTAATCACTGTTTCTGAAATTGAAATAACAATTTACAACATTCATTTTCTTATTAATTAAATAACTTGAATTATAAAATCTTATTACAATATCTCATAACAAAATCTCAATGCAATATATAAATAAATAACAATTTTATAAATCTTTACTAAAACAATCTTTTTATAGTCTACTAGCTGTACCCAGCCACACGTTGCTGTGGCTCAAAATCTATTATAAATGTATAACACTCCCCACAAGGGAGAATTTTGAAAAATTCCTTCTTAGTGTACATTCTCTTGACATACCCTATTAAAATGCAATCAAAAATGCAAAAAACCACATCTAAAATAGTATAATAGAAGCAGAGTTCTTTACGGTAAGCCTTAATCCTGTCCCTCTAACCCACGGGGGGAATTCGACATCTATATAATATAAAAACATGCATGTATTCAAATGCAACATTGTTTCAAAATTTCAAAGCAATCAGTGTAGAAGTTTCAGAGATTTAAGATTTTGAGCAAATGAACATATACATTTTTATTTATATAGATAATTAAATCTTACTTAATTTAATTTTTCTTTATGTAAGGATGAATTATTTTAAAAATTATATCTAGTTTTTGATATGCAATATAATTTGTTGTTTCTAATTATGACATTGATGATAATTATTCAGTATTTTTAGAGCACCGGCATCTGTTTCATTGGAAAAAGAAATTTCCAGAAATTTATTAATGATTACATAGAACCATCAGTTGGAAACTTTATTGATATTGAAACAGGTTCCATTGTTGGACAGCATACAGGTTAGTTATTGCAATTTTTACTTAATGACTAACTTACTTTAAAACACTTTTACAAACCTCTAATATTTATATATGCAACAATTTAGGTATTCATCAATGGACATTAGGCCAAAGATGTTTGTTGCCTGGTTGTAAAGTTGCATATTTTGTTGCAGAAAAGAATCCATTATCACAAGATATTTTAGTGGCAAGTAAAATATGAAACAATTTATTTTTAATTAATTACTATTTTTACTATAAAGCTTCAAATACAAACATTTATAAACCTAATTTTTAGATTAAAGCAGAATATTTTTCATTAGAACATAATTTTAATTATTTATATATTATATTTTTATTACAGGCACCTGGTGGTGATCATCCTAGCTTATATTGTGATACTATTATTGTTGAGAATCCATATTGGATTAACAGAGTACCAGAAGATTTACTAAGAACTAAGAAATTAAAATGTAAAATAAGAACTCAACAAGGATACAGATATCCTCTTGAGAAATGTCAAGTGGATGTAATTGAAGATGATAAATTATTCATTAAATTTGAAAATCCCCAGAGAGCTCTTACACCTGGACAGGTATATCTAAAATACCAAATATTTGGTTACATTAGATGTTTGTACAACTGGTGAGATATTATAATAAGATGAAAACATAAAATATTTCAAAATGGTTTTACTTTAAGACAAAAAATTTCAAAAATATTAATTTAAAAATAGTAAGTGGCATCATTTCATAGAATAAAGTTTTAAATAACTAGAAAAGATTCATCATAGAACAACTTAAAATGTGTTTATAAGATAACAAAATACGGTGGGTATACTAGAACAAATGTATTTGGTTCAAGAATCTCATTTGTTATAGAATCTGTTCATTCTAGCATATATTAAAATATATGTATTTATGGGTAATCATTACCAGGTGCACAACATAAAGCAAAGTTACCATTCAACACAAATTAAACAGAAAAATATAATATAAAATAAAAAATAACCCATTGTATAAAAGAAATCCCTCTCTTCAATTTGGGCAATTTGTTGAAGTAGAAGAGAGATTTCTTTTATACTGTATATCATATTTTTGACTAGTTTTGTTACTTTCTTGTACCTATTACTCTTTGTATATGATATTTAAAATATTGTACAGTTTATTCTCTAATGATAGTTTATCATGAAACATATTGATAGACTTTAATAAATTATAACAATTTACATCATTTTTATAGCAAAAATGATGACATTATGACAAATGTAAATTTAGGTTTAGAATGTAATATTTCCAAACTTTTGTTAGATAATTCAAAATACAGTAAGTGATCGGTTAACGAACATAATCCATTCCAAGACTTTGTTCGTTATCCAAATTGTTCATTAATTGATTATCGATTTACCGTAGTATTTATGGGAATTTGATTAATTTGTTCCAGAGACTCTAAAAAATAAAAACTATATACTTTTTTACTATGTTTATTTATATGTAGTAGTAAAAATACATATATATGCATTCTTGCATTTTTATTAGTCGTTTTTTTCTGTTTGTGGGGATTAAAGAATTTGTCCAATGTCAATTGCTTTTCTCTTTTCTTCAGGATTTTTCGGAAGTAATTAATAGTATTGTAATTGTAGAGATCCCCAACCACATTAACCTTATTCCAGTTTGGATGCCACTTGGATGATTGTTGTTCTGACATCCTCCCACTTCTTCAAAAGATCTTTAGTAGCAATGTCGACATTGGCCCTCTTTCGTCTTCCTCTTTTTCAAAAGAAAACACATCTCGCCAAATTCCTTGGTGTTGTTCATTTGAGAGTTCTTGGAGTTCTGTCATCAGATCAGTTTCAGGTTCCTTTATCAGCTCTAAAATGCTCTTTATTTCTCAGACATTACTCCATTAGCAGCTTGAGACTTCTTGATATATCTTTCATAGTTAAGATTGTTCCTACTGTAGACCTGTTTAAGCCATGCTGCCTAGCAACATCAGACATTTTGTTCCCACTTTCTACCTTGGCTCTTATCTCTTACTTGGTTTCTACTGTTCTTGACACTCCTCTTTTTAGGCTCCATAATATTATCAGTTTATTTTTTAAATAAAAAGTTCAGAAAAGCACTTACAAAAATTCAGAGAACAGAAATCAACTAGCCCACAAAAAATTATTTAAATGCAAGGCCCAGATGAAATTCGAAATTTGGTATTAAAATGTTAACAAATATCCAATGGGACAGTTAAACTTTCACTTTTTGTAAATAAACCCCGAAGTAAAACTTAACAAGTGCTCGTCCAACAGTATCATGAAGACTATAAAAAATTATTTGTCAGAAAGATAAACAAAAAGCTGGAATTACAAGAAAGAGTTTCAAAATTTGGAGGAATATATCTGATTGGTATTTGGTTGAGCATCAATGTTGACATCTCCTGCACTCCGAAAGGTTTCAAATTGTTACCTGAAGACAAGGAAAAATCAATCGGTATTTATTATTTTTCGTCGCTTCTTTTTATGTTTGTTCAGTAAAGTGTTCGTTTTCCAATCATAAAAATCTTTCCTGAAAGTGTTCATTATTCGATTTGTTCACTATCTGAACTGTTCGTTAACCAATCACCCACTGTATAATATATAATTAATTTATGTACAAAAATATCTATAAAAAGCCAATCAAAAACTTGGATAATATAGCCAAAGATTAACCAAAACTTCTAAGATTTTTAACCAGGCTCTAATGCCAAATTAATTTGAAAATAAGTAGAGTGAATATTCTAATTATTAAAATATTTGTAAGATAATTCTGAATAATAATTACAAAATGTGGAGAATTAGAAAAAATTTCATGAGATGAAAATTGTTGTATGCTTACAATCAAAAGAACTGATTATTTTAATTAATTGATATTCAGAATTTGGTCCAAATCAAATCATACCAAGTTTTACTTTTCCAGCCATTATACATAACAGAGGGAGAGTATGGCGATCAGTCAAAAAATGACCCCTCCAAGATTTTTACACCAGGGACCTTGAGAAATGCAAAATTTGGAGGATTTTTTTGTGTATGGATGTGGGCATGATTTTGTTCACTCTGTTTGAAGCATAATAATTCCTGTACTTTTTGCCAAAATTTTCTGGAATTTTGCAGGGAGGTTTGTGTTTTAGGGGGATTGATTCTATAAAATTTTGGTGGTTAAATGTCGACAGGGTGGGGAGATAAAGGTTGGTCGTGTCATATCTCAAGTAGGGTTTGACTTAAAGACTATTTTAATTATTATTAGTATTTACAAATTTTTATAAAACTCANTATTTAAAATAATTTAAATTTCTATATTTTTGAATTTAGTGAAATGATTGATGAGTATAAAAAAGGCATAACACCAAATCCAGATGTTTTATGCAATAAAAGAATTAAATTTGGTATTTTTTGGAAGTATATGATTAATCAACTTAAAGTGGATGCTATTGCAACAGGTCATTATGCACAGACTAGTTTTGGAGAAGATCTTGAAAATTATGATCCTCATAAAGGTATTTATAAAATGTATATAAATTTAGAACTTACTATTTTCATTCCATATTACTATATATTTAATATGATACAAAAATAAATTATAAATAATTTTTACAAATCTTCAAATATATTTTATTGTTTATTGACACCAAATATAATATATTTTTAGGTGCAAGATTATTACGGGCGGTCGATGACTTTCGAGATCAAACATTATTTTTATCACAGATACCTCAAGAAGCACTTCAGAAGTCTCTCTTTCCAGTTGGTGGATTAATGAGGAAAGATGTTCAAAAAATTGCTTCTGAAATTTCACTAACGAAGATACTAAAAAAGAAAAAGGTGATGATAATCATATTACATTTTGTTTTCCATTTTTAACTCTTTCTGCACTGTGGGCACTAAGATAGCCTTTTTCCATGCTGATCATGGGTTTGGCCAGACCCACACAATGGGAATAACAAGGTGGTGAGGGATGGAGCTAGACATATCTGAAACACACTGCCAATGAAAAGACTGTTTGCTTGCCTGGACCTAGTCCTGCATCTCACAGAACAGTAGTCTGATGCATTAATTGACTTGGCCCTCTTCCCATCTATATTTCACACGTTCACGGCATCAGTAGATAAATGTTTAGGCAGCTGCTGGGCATTACGAGTCACGGGTGACTCATAGTCTATTTTAATACAGGGCGGCACGAGTCATCCATGCTTCGTACTATTAAATTAATATATTTTATTGCACGTAATAAAATAATATTGCTATATCAAGTATGATGTTTGTAGAATTATGTTATCAAAACATATGCGCCGCCCTACGGAAAAACAAGCAATTATGTCTGTCGCCCTAATTAGACATGTCCATGCAATTCACATGTGCCTTGTAACAGCGTGAACATGTTAATAAACTGATCTTCAATTATATTGCAAAGTTTGTATGAGGATGCTGTTTTGAGTTATAAGATATTTTAATTCTTCTCAAAATTATTAATTCTGTAATTGACTAATTACTCCATTTAATATTTGTACTATTACCATCATAAACATTGTTTCATTTATAATATTTGAGGTAGAGTGTTAGCAAAGCTTCTGTATGCTTACAAAATTGCATTAAATCTCAAAATTTGATGGCTTGATTTTGCCATTTTCCATAGATTGTGATGAGGAATCCAAATATGTAATAAAAACTAGGGTCCTTGACTTTGTTTTTATTAAACTGTTTTTGAGATACAGTGGGGTCAAAGTGACGACAAGAAAAATTTGATATCAGTGAATTTGCCAGAGCACAGGTTTTACATGACAGTTCTTGTATGTTATATGCAATGTACCATACTATTTAAGTTGGCAAAGCTGTTAATATTGACAGTTATTGCCAACTTTTTATGTAATATACTATTGTGTATGACAGATAGAGTAATTAGTTACAAAATTAAAAAGAGCAATGGGAAAAATAGTTGGTCATGTATATACAACTAACAGATTCTAACATGTATTTAGTGATATACAAGTAGCAAGTGCAATATGTTAAAATGCATGTTTTTCTTAATGTTAAAATTTCCAGGAAAAAAATCAATCTGCAGTATAATGGATAACACTATAACCAAGGAGTAGTAAGTTCATAATTTTGTTATATACACTATGTAGACTATTTATATAAAAAAAGAAAAGAAATGAAAGAAAACAAACATCATTCTGATTAAAGAGTAGTGGATAAATTCTGAACCTTAAATGATAAATTACTAAGAACATCAATACTTGTTTCTATTGTTTGTGATTAATAATTGAGGATGAAGATAATCATAACAAGAGAAACTATTAATACTAATTAATATATTAGCAATGTTCTTAATAAGATTAAATATCACTATTAAACAGTAATAATTTTTTAAATATACAGTGGAACCTCGGTATAGGATCTTAATCCGTTCCTGGTGTTTGGACTTATACCGAATAGGACGTATACCAAACCAACCTTTCCCAAAAGAAGTAGTGTAAAAATGATTAATTCGTTCTCATGTAAAAAAAAAAAATGGGTGGCTTTAAACACCTCACTTTCCTGTCTAGTTCCTGCTTGATTTTTTATGAGATCAGCATGTATCTTTTTAGCTTTCTCACAAATAATTGCTTCTGATATGATGTTGCCAGTACACTGTTTTTCAGTTATCCAAAGCAAAAGCAATTTCTCAACATGATTTAATGTCTTCGATCTCTGTTTAGAAATTGATTTAACCCCTTTCGCAACGTTAGCAGATTTAATAATGTCTTTACTTTTCATGATTGTCGATATTATCATTCTCAGAATATGGTATGCAACAGTTAAATCTCGAACATGCATGCCACCTTCATATTCCTCAACAATCTCTTTTTTCAGTTCCATTGTGATTCTAGTCATTTTTTTATTTTTCTGTTGCCTTTTTGCAATTCATGATTAATAAAAATAATATTTTATTTACAAATTAAAATAAAAAGAAATTTAACAAAGTTATAAACTGTGGCACAGAGAACGTGTAGTCTGGTCTAATACACTGATAGTGCTACTTGTTCGTAGATGGCGAGTATAATTGAATTAAGTCGTATACCGAACAAAATTTGTTTCGTCCAAACAGGACGTATTCCAAATTGGACATATTCTAAAGCAGACGTATACTGAGGTACCACTGTATATCAACAATTACCAATGTTGAATAACTCTATATTTTGAATATTAGTATATTTGTGATTGACCTTCTATGAAATTAACATTTAATATTTTCAGAATTATAATTTTATCTTGGAAATTTAACCAAAAACTTTTAAATTATTTTGTGGCATATTCTAAAAACTTTTTAATTAGATGAATATTCAGCAATATATTATTTCACATAAATTTTAAGAATCAGGTTCATAGACCTGTAAAGATCCTCAAAATTTTTACAGGTTTTCCTCATGCCTCATCCTTCACCCATACTGATTCCATTATGGATTATATCCACCATAATGGACAAAATTCAGGCAAGTCTTGTATATCCGTAAGATCAACATGTGCTAATTCATTCTGTCAAAATTTATTTTAGTCATAGTTTAAAAATTAATCACTGTTTCTGAAATTGAAATAACAATTTACAACATTCATTTTCTTATTAATTAAATAACTTGAATTATAAAATCTTATTACAATATCTCATAACAAAATCTCAATGCAATATATAAATAAATAACAATTTTATAAATCTTTACTAAAACAATCTTTTTATAGTCTACTAGCTGTACCCAGCCACACGTTGCTGTGGCTCAAAATCTATTATAAATGTATAACACTCCCCACAAGGGAGAATTTTGAAAAATTCCTTCTTAGTGTACATTCTCTTGACATACCCTATTAAAATGCAATCAAAAATGCAAAAAACCACATCTAAAATAGTATAATAGAAGCAGAGTTCTTTACGGTAAGCCTTAATCCTGTCCCTCTAACCCACGGGGGGAATTCGACATCTATATAATATAAAAACATGCATGTATTCAAATGCAACATTGTTTCAAAATTTCAAAGCAATCAGTGTAGAAGTTTCAGAGATTTAAGATTTTGAGCAAATGAACATATACATTTTTATTTATATAGATAATTAAATCTTACTTAATTTAATTTTTCTTTATGTAAGGATGAATTATTTTAAAAATTATATCTAGTTTTTGATATGCAATATAATTTGTTGTTTCTAATTATGACATTGATGATAATTATTCAGTATTTTTAGAGCACCGGCATCTGTTTCATTGGAAAAAGAAATTTCCAGAAATTTATTAATGATTACATAGAACCATCAGTTGGAAACTTTATTGATATTGAAACAGGTTCCATTGTTGGACAGCATACAGGTTAGTTATTGCAATTTTTACTTAATGACTAACTTACTTTAAAACACTTTTACAAACCTCTAATATTTATATATGCAACAATTTAGGTATTCATCAATGGACATTAGGCCAAAGATGTTTGTTGCCTGGTTGTAAAGTTGCATATTTTGTTGCAGAAAAGAATCCATTATCACAAGATATTTTAGTGGCAAGTAAAATATGAAACAATTTATTTTTAATTAATTACTATTTTTACTATAAAGCTTCAAATACAAACATTTATAAACCTAATTTTTAGATTAAAGCAGAATATTTTTCATTAGAACATAATTTTAATTATTTATATATTATATTTTTATTACAGGCACCTGGTGGTGATCATCCTAGCTTATATTGTGATACTATTATTGTTGAGAATCCATATTGGATTAACAGAGTACCAGAAGATTTACTAAGAACTAAGAAATTAAAATGTAAAATAAGAACTCAACAAGGATACAGATATCCTCTTGAGAAATGTCAAGTGGATGTAATTGAAGATGATAAATTATTCATTAAATTTGAAAATCCCCAGAGAGCTCTTACACCTGGACAGGTATATCTAAAATACCAAATATTTGGTTACATTAGATGTTTGTACAACTGGTGAGATATTATAATAAGATGAAAACATAAAATATTTCAAAATGGTTTTACTTTAAGACAAAAAATTTCAAAAATATTAATTTAAAAATAGTAAGTGGCATCATTTCATAGAATAAAGTTTTAAATAACTAGAAAAGATTCATCATAGAACAACTTAAAATGTGTTTATAAGATAACAAAATACGGTGGGTATACTAGAACAAATGTATTTGGTTCAAGAATCTCATTTGTTATAGAATCTGTTCATTCTAGCATATATTAAAATATATGTATTTATGGGTAATCATTACCAGGTGCACAACATAAAGCAAAGTTACCATTCAACACAAATTAAACAGAAAAATATAATATAAAATAAAAAATAACCCATTGTATAAAAGAAATCCCTCTCTTCAATTTGGGCAATTTGTTGAAGTAGAAGAGAGATTTCTTTTATACTGTATATCATATTTTTGACTAGTTTTGTTACTTTCTTGTACCTATTACTCTTTGTATATGATATTTAAAATATTGTACAGTTTATTCTCTAATGATAGTTTATCATGAAACATATTGATAGACTTTAATAAATTATAACAATTTACATCATTTTTATAGCAAAAATGATGACATTATGACAAATGTAAATTTAGGTTTAGAATGTAATATTTCCAAACTTTTGTTAGATAATTCAAAATACAGTAAGTGATCGGTTAACGAACATAATCCATTCCAAGACTTTGTTCGTTATCCAAATTGTTCATTAATTGATTATCGATTTACCGTAGTATTTATGGGAATTTGATTAATTTCTTCCAGAGACTCTAAAAAATAAAAACTATATACTTTTTTACTATGTTTATTTATATGTAGTAGTAAAAATACATATATATGCATTCTTGCATTTTTATTAGTCGTTTTTTTCTGTTTGTGGGGATTAAAGAATTTGTCCAATGTCAATTGCTTTTCTCTTTTCTTCAGGATTTTTCGGAAGTAATTAATAGTATTGTAATTGTAGAGATCCCCAACCACATTAACCTTATTCCAGTTTGGATGCCACTTGGATGATTGTTGTTCTGACATCCTCCCACTTCTTCAAAAGATCTTTAGTAGCAATGTCGACATTGGCCCTCTTTCGTCTTCCTCTTTTTCAAAAGAAAACACATCTCGCCAAATTCCTTGGTGTTGTTCATTTGAGAGTTCTTGGAGTTCTGTCATCAGATCAGTTTCAGGTTCCTTTATCAGCTCTAAAATGCTCTTTATTTCTCAGACATTACTCCATTAGCAGCTTGAGACTTCTTGATATATCTTTCATAGTTAAGATTGTTCCTACTGTAGACCTGTTTAAGCCATGCTGCCTAGCAACATCAGACATTTTGTTCCCACTTTCTACCTTGGCTCTTATCTCTTACTTGGTTTCTACTGTTCTTGACACTCCTCTTTTTAGGCTCCATAATATTATCAGTTTATTTTTTAAATAAAAAGTTCAGAAAAGCACTTACAAAAATTCAGAGAACAGAAATCAACTAGCCCACAAAAAATTATTTAAATGCAAGGCCCAGATGAAATTCGAAATTTGGTATTAAAATGTTAACAAATATCCAATGGGACAGTTAAACTTTCACTTTTTGTAAATAAACCCCGAAGTAAAACTTAACAAGTGCTCGTCCAACAGTATCATGAAGACTATAAAAAATTATTTGTCAGAAAGATAAACAAAAAGCTGGAATTACAAGAAAGAGTTTCAAAATTTGGAGGAATATATCTGATTGGTATTTGGTTGAGCATCAATGTTGACATCTCCTGCACTCCGAAAGGTTTCAAATTGTTACCTGAAGACAAGGAAAAATCAATCGGTATTTATTATTTTTCGTCGCTTCTTTTTATGTTTGTTCAGTAAAGTGTTCGTTTTCCAATCATAAAAATCTTTCCTGAAAGTGTTCATTATTCGATTTGTTCACTATCTGAACTGTTCGTTAACCAATCACCCACTGTATAATATATAATTAATTTATGTACAAAAATATCTATAAAAAGCCAATCAAAAACTTGGATAATATAGCCAAAGATTAACCAAAACTTCTAAGATTTTTAACCAGGCTCTAATGCCAAATTAATTTGAAAATAAGTAGAGTGAATATTCTAATTATTAAAATATTTGTAAGATAATTCTGAATAATAATTACAAAATGTGGAGAATTAGAAAAAATTTCATGAGATGAAAATTGTTGTATGCTTACAATCAAAAGAACTGATTATTTTAATTAATTGATATTCAGAATTTGGTCCAAATCAAATCATACCAAGTTTTACTTTTCCAGCCATTATACATAACAGAGGGAGAGTATGGCGATCAGTCAAAAAATGACCCCTCCAAGATTTTTACACCAGGGACCTTGAGAAATGCAAAATTTGGAGGATTTTTTTGTGTATGGATGTGGGCATGATTTTGTTCACTCTGTTTGAAGCATAATAATTCCTGTACTTTTTGCCAAAATTTTCTGGAATTTTGCAGGGAGGTTTGTGTTTTAGGGGGATTGATTCTATAAAATTTTGGTGGTTAAATGTCGACAGGGTGGGGAGATAAAGGTTGGTCGTGTCATATCTCAAGTAGGGTTTGACTTAAAGACTATTTTAATTATTATTAGTATTTACAAATTTTTATAAAACTCATCCCTACCCTGAAAATTAAGTTTTTTGCCATTTTATAATAATTAAAAATATAAAAATTTTTTTTTAATAAAATATTCTAACAGATCTTACCACCAAATGTTGCCAGGAAAGATAAGCAACTTGTTGCTGGATTTTTTCTAATGTTAACATAATTTTTTTCCTAGAAGTATTAACATAGTATTAATAAAACATTATATGTAGCAAAAAACAACTATAACAGTTCTTAGATCATTATAAACAGTGAAAAGAAATATCTTTGTTCCTGTTTCTTACATATTGATAAAATATTCTATTTCAAATCACATATTGTTGAAAGATAATTTTTATTTTTTAGTATAATAATACGCATCACTGTTGTAAATTTTCCTAACGTAATATAAGTATTCAGTATTTACCAATTATATATGGAAATTATATGTCAAAAACAAGTTAAATTTGAATGTAAAACATTAAATTTACTTCACTGGTAATTTATAATATGAAGATCACCTTTGTAAAACTACTTTTTAGGTCTAATAACTATAGAAAAATATAAATTTAGAAGTGAGTATATTCTTTATATTAAACAAATGAAGCTAAAACTCATATTTATCACTTCAATAATCTTGATCTGATTTTTACAATGATTGACAACCATTAACTTGAAAATTATGTAGTAAAGCAAGTGATAAAGCTTTAAAGTGAGATAAGTTAGGCATAAAATAATAGCTTGTTTTAATTATGAAACTAAACAAACAAAAAAAAACACCACTTCTTTGAAGAAATTTCCTTAATATATTTATTTTAATATTCTCAAATCAATTTACACTTTGTCTTCAGAAATTATAATTAGAAAACTTTGGATAAAAGAATATTTTTTAAACACATTCTGTCTGAATCAGGAAAAGCTACATTAATTTTGTTCATCTGTTTTGTTAATTTTAGAAATTGTATAGTTGAACAAAGAAAAAACAGATTTAAAAATCTTTTTTAAGGTGTGTGAAAATAATTAAACTAGTTGATAAACTACTATTACTGAAATGTGTGTCAAAATACAGGAACAAGTCAATATTTTAGGCATTTGAATGAGGATTTAAGTTCTTAAATCAGCATACTTTTATATTTTTACTCTTCTCTATTTGTATTATTTTGTTCATTTGAAATTAATTAAAAATGCAATTGAATCATTTGAAATCCATCCTGAGATGGAATCTAGGCAAGCAACTCTGGAAATTTTTTGTGGTCAGTTTGTTCCAGATACATTATGTCTCAGCCCTCACTTCCTTGTTACCCTCTTGCAAGCATGACTGAATCTACAATGGATATATAAAATAGGTCCTTAGTGCCCATAAGGTGACAAAAACCGAAAAACTTATAAATAAAAACATCAAGAAACAACTATACAGACAACTATTATACAGACTAAAAGTAAACACTCATTGTAATTGACACATCAAAGCATTTGATTTTTAAACGTCACATATATTATGGCAATAAATGAATATAAAATAATGGAAGTTATAATGGAAGAAGAATAAATGAAATGAGATTGTGCTGTTCACGTCATAATAATATTGTTATAAATTTTGTTTGTCCTTTATAATATCAACCCTTCATAGCTTAAGGGTATGGTTATGGTTGATGCATGTTCTGATGAAAATGACTTCATCCACTCTCATTGCAGAACAAGGTGGTGTTCATCAGTGGCTGAGTGGTTAAGATGAAAAATATAATACTCATAAACTTTATTACAGTATACGTAAAAAACATTAAAATTCTCCAATCAAACTGAACAATAGAAAATGTACATTAGCTTGATATCAATATATAAATGCTAAATAAAGTATTCTGTACTAAATCTAAGTTTTGAATCATGGGAATACACCAGACTTTTTCTCTCCTAACATAACTTTCAATGTAATTATTTACTGTAATAAGGATGAACTAACCATTGCACCTTTAACAGTGTGTGAAGTTTAAAGAATGCTTGTGGTTTCAAACCAGTTAATGGTCCATCCTCTTATTTTTTACTCTTTCTGTCCTATGGGTATTAAGAGGATGTTATGGACCATCCTCAGGTATAGACAGTTGAAAGTGGAATGCTACTGTTTGTAAAGAATGAAGATGGGATCCTCTGTTCATTTACTCTATCTCATCTTCCTTACTGATACAGGTAATCCACTTTCAACTGTCCATATCCAAAGATGGCCTGTTAATCATTATACATTAAACCAAATATTTAAATTTCTGATAGGTTCCATAAAAGTAAGTAAATTAAAAGTTTTATTTATTATGAAAATGGAGACGGACAGTTTGATTCTTCTATATATTGTAGGTATCAAATTAATCGACACACCATTAACAGCGAGTGAAGTTTAAAGAACACTGGTGTTTTCAAGCTAGTTAATCAATAATGGATTTCATTGTGGTTTTTATTTTAAAATATTTTTAGATAAAAAAAAATATTCCGATAATGTTAACCTTTTTTTTTAATCTTTTTACATATTTAACATTCCACAATCTTTGTTACAAGTTCTGACAAATTATAAATATTTTCAAAAATATTTGACAACTTACATAATCATCACTAAATCACATATATTTATTGAACAATGGAAAGTTTAAATATGTAATTAAGCTTTATATGTTTAAACAAATCAAAAATATGTTTGTAATTCATGTGGGTGTTGTATGTTTTTTCTAGAATTAAATTTCTTTTCTCTTGTAATATTTGATTAATAGCTAAAAATCAGTCTATTAACTTCCCTAGTTTCAACTGTTTAAAAATACTTTAAACACTCATTAAAATAGTAATTATTTTTTAACTGTTGTATAAGGAATTTTACAAAATATTTTGTATTTTTCTTCCAGTATGCTGTATTATATCTAGACGAAGAATGCTTGGGAAGTGGAAGAATTACTCAACCAGGTCCATCCCTATACGATTTACAAACGAATAAAAATACTGAACTTAGTTTCATTAGTACAAAATAATTTTATTTAAATAAAATTAAAAAAAAAAAAGTTTTTAAATTGTCTCCTCATTTACTCATTAAAATAATATAAAATAGAAAGAGTAATATGTGACTTTTAATATAAAAAAGAGTCAACCTTCTTCTCTCTTAACAAAAATAGAATATTCGAAAAAATTAACGCGTAAAGTAAATATTTATAAAGTAATTACGTATATTTTAAACCATTAATAGCTATGAATGAGTTACTCGGGGAAAATTCCCCAAATAAGGAACAGATTGACTTGCTATTTTTTTTCTATACACCACCGATACACACTCATTGATAAACAGTAAGAGACACGTCGTCGGTTAAATGTAGAAACGTATAATTTGTTACACGCACACTACAATGACTGACATATTGTAAGTGTTCTTCCAACACACTCGGATGGTTGAGTCGCGAGTAAGACGATGCTGACAAAAGTGATGTTCGTTTCTAATCTGGGAAGCATCTATGTGACGTCTAGTTACGGCCGACCAATCAGAACGACGTTCTACCTTCATCCCTCGACCCTAGGGAGTGTCCCGTCACTACCGTCGCATGTTCATTGAATAGCAGTAGTGTATGTGCGATGACCGTCACCTGCATCAGTCGGACGAGTTGTATAATCGGTATTACGTTATGAAAGCTCACACTTAAAAGTAGTTTCGGTTAGAGAAAGAGTAAAAACGAAAAAAAAAAAATGGTCGTACAAGAGAACTTGACACCGGTAGAAGGTAATCGTGCACCTTCTAAGCACGAGAAGAAACACCGATTAAAACAAAGATTTGAAGTCGTGAAGAAACTAGGACAGGGCACTTATGGAAAAGTTCAATTGGCAATTAATAAGGAGACGGAGCAGGAGGTAAGGACATTATTTTTTTATTAAGCTATCGTTTAACAGAATGAATTAAGTGAATAAACACTACTACCGGAGGTGTATCGGTTACGGTGTTGTAGCAAACGCACAACAGGTGTGACACTGTTATTACTGTATCGTGTTATAACGACGACATCGTTTCGACTCGGATCAGAAGCGATCTAACTGATTAAAAACTATAATTATCAAGTATTACGACAGGATTTTATCTTCCTACGAAATCGTTTAGTGTTGTTTTACTTTAGAAAATAAAAAATTTGGATCCGTATCAATAGAAAAAAAGTGATTTCTGTCCGTAGTTCGGAGAGCTTTAGCCCAGTTCCAGTGTTTTTCACAACTGAAAATCGAGAGTTATTTTTAAACGTCACGGGAAAGTGTTCCCAAAACAACATAAACTGGGTTGTATAATCCATCACACATTGGAAGAAGAATCGGTAGAGTTATGCCACCTTAAAATATGTTATTTTGGCATCACGTGAGGAAGATTCTGCGAGGGGTTCGTAACCCACAATTCTGACGTCAAATTGCGTCAGTTCGGTATCAAAATACAAAAATATACATTTTACGGTAGCGTTATTTATGCTGTTGTTGTTAAAGTTGCGTTAATGATTATTAATACGTATGTGTTGCGCGTTGGTTTTTTTAATACTTATATATATATTACGAATTTATACGGGTTTTTATATTGTTTTTTCTTCTGGATTTGGCAATAGTTTTATCGCTAAACCGAAAACTTCGACCGTGCCAACTTGGCTTGACTTCTCGACTAAAACAAAAGATCGGGTGTTACTATCGGCTTTTTTGTCAACGGATAAAAAGAAATTTAAGGAAACAACACATAACGATTATGTAGAAATGTCGTAAAGGTCGTCATTTAACGAGAGACGTCCAAAACCTGATCTACGTCACCCTCCTCGAGAGGCTCCTTCACCCATAAATGCGGTTCTCGGCCAGGTGTGAAGACTCGCCCCTCTATCTAGGAAGCCATTCTGCAGTTTAAAACAGGAAATTATTCGAAAGGGAGCCATTTTCAGCTTACACACTTTGTGCCCGTGATTGCGACAAGGCTGATTTCTCATGTAATGACTCATCTGTACCGAGTTAATACAAAGAACTAGCGATTTTCGGTTAATTAGTCACAGTTGGCACCAGGTGTAGGAAGTGATTTTGACCTTGCGCAACTGTCCAAGGATAGTTATGCATAATATGCCTTTTCCTATAGTCTTATCATATAATTACGCTTATTTATTTTATGCATGGGTTAGCTTCCTATGTTGAATGGCTTGCATCTTCCCTTTTGTAGGGGCATGTGTTTTTTCTTAGCAAACCTGATCTGTCAAAAGGGCGGAAGTCTTAACGGGAAGCAAAAGTTTTAGCGCTATTTTTCATATAAACAATTGCATAACTTTGTTTCTCGGAGTCGGGAGACTGTGGAGCGTGTCAAAAATTTTTATTTAGGTTACGTAAATAATAAATATTCTCTCGAAAGTCTGGAGACGTGTTTAAAAAATCGATTTTAACAGTCGCAAAAACCGGACAGAATCTGTTTTAAGGGTAGAGTACGACTTAAAAATAACTTACAATGCTGACACATCGAGACATACAATTTACTGTACGTCTGTCTCTGTGCATTCTGACACAAGACACTGCATCCATCAGCCTGCAATGGTACGCTAATTATAGAGCTATGCCCTACGTCAAAGCCATATAACCATGTCGAGCATCGTTAGTTACGTTTCGGAATGAATAGAGTGACACTTTGATTGGTACGCAGAATGAACAACGTATTAAAAAGATCGCGTTGGAGTATTTAGTTAAATCGACTAAGTTCCAATCGGGGAGTGCAACGACCTGATTTTTAAAAAGGTCGACTTGTCTTTGGCCTTGCCATGTTGAAACGATACGCACGATAATTCATGATGTGGCTTATCTCCACGTCCTTTAATCGGGATCAATTAATTCTGCAATTAAATTTTAGTGCGATAAACGTTAAACGCTTTTAAATCCAAATATAACTGTTGTAAATCCATTGTTTACCGTGTATAGAATCGCATTGTCCCGCCTACGAATAAAACAAAACACGTGATGCTTCCTTCCATCCCTAGAAACACCTGCACGCAGTCTCTTTGTTATTTAGTTTCCCAGATTCGCATGGATGAACTAGACATTGACATTGATACCAAAGAAGGTTTATTATTTTGACCTTTATCGCTGTTTCGAGTTTTCTAACAAAATAAATCGAATTTGTTTAGTGTATGTCGAACAATGCGCCATTGAACTATAGAGAGATGCAACGCCGTCCCGTCCAAAAATATGTTTTGAGAAGAAAAAAGAAGCGACGAAAAGTCTCTTTATCTTAACATTTAATCGTCTAACTTTCTTACAATATTATAGAATGATTGTTAAGAATATAAATTTAGAAACGTTAAGTATAGAAGGGGCCTATGGTTTCTTAGAATTGGTAAAACCAGCTTGACCACAACCCACATCCCTTGCCTACGACCCTTTCTAAGAAGACTGAAGAAAAAAATTGAACTCTTAAATTTACAATGTCTATTCACACGGCGAAATATAATATCAATTTTTATTTTATTGGTCAGAATTATTTTAAAAAGTAAGAAAAAAAGTATAATATCTGTCATGTCTAGTTTCCTATCAGTGAGATAAAAATAAATAAATCTGTATGAAAGTTAATCTAAGACAGGATGAGATCAAAAACAACATGAAACAGTTTGATTTTTGTAGGGTAAAAAGTATTAATTACCCTATTAATTGATATATAACCGGTTATAAATATCATTTTTCACCCATTAAGAGCTTTTATAGCAGAATTTTTCAAATAAAACTCAATAACTAATCATTTGAATTTAACAGAAATTATATATCTTCAAAGATGTTGATAACATTAATAACTTCTTTGATTCAAATCATGTTTTTCAATAAGAATAAGAATAGCATTTTATTTAAAATGTTTATTGTTAAATCTGATAATCTCAGTCAAAACAAAATTTAATTGTCTTTATCTACGAGGTTTTAATCCATTATTAATTATAAAAATAGTGTTATATTTATTTAAACTGAAAAATAAATTGCCAACATTATAGTTAAACTTCTGACGAAAATAGTACTGTGTATCTAAATAAAATATCTGTTCTCGAAAGCGATGAAGTTTAATAGAAAATTATTCTAGTTAGAAATATCTGGCAAGAAATCTAGAACATTGCTGACAAGGGAAGATCCTTCTACAAAGTTCTTAGATTTGGATAGAAAAAAAAATAATAAAAATACTAAAAGGATGAATCGATTTTAACCTATTCATCCATCAACCGCGAATGACTAATTACAAATTACAATAGCGTCTGCAGTCTGTAGTATCAGAGCGATAAACAGCAACATGCCCCCATTATCATATAATAGAAAAACTTTTTATAATTAACCTGTAATTTGTTAACATTTCAAACAAATACATATTCATACTGTACATTGATTTTAAAATTATTTAATTATTGCAAAATTATAATATTTTAATATTATTTCTAACCTATATATATATTAAATATTATCATCATCATATAATTTTTAAGGAATATTTATACTTTCAAATTAAAATTATATATAAATATATTAAGATTAAGATAAGTCATAAAACTTTCAGCAGACTTAACTGATAACTTCTATTTGAACTTATGATACTTTATATATTTTTGTATAGAAAAAAAAATTTTTTTTTTTTTGTAAAACCAGTAATATAAAACTTCTTGTAGGATATTTTAAAGCATGCGTAGTAATTTTATAAGAAGGATATTTCTAGCAATTAAAAATATAACTTGTGCTAGCACATTGTCTATCAGATGTCTGCATCTGTTTGATTGTTATCTTGAAAACTTTCTGAGAATAAAATATTTTTGAAGATTCAATGTTGTACAGTATACCTTTATGCTAATTTTAGTTGGAATTTGAACAAAAGCTCTAAACAAAAAGTTTAAAAAAATAGAAAACTTCAAAAAATTTATCTTCACAAAATTATTTAACTTAGGCTAATTCTTTCTACTTCTATTCCTTGATATAAATTGAACTCTTCTCTTGCCTTTTTAATTTTTCTTCTCAAAGTCCCTCTTCTACTAGACGTACTGAGTTTATAAATTCTTTGGCATCCTGTCCATTAACTTGGTTCTTGAATTTTTTTTCTGGTTGAAATTGTCTATTTTATGATGTTTTTTATAATATATCTAGTAAATTTGCATATTGTTTAAATACATATTTAAAATTTATGAATTAATTGACCTGATCGAATAAAATTATTAAAGAAAAATGTGGAGTAGCAAAATGTTACCAGGAGATATTGTTATCATATCATTATCAAATGCTATAATTACTGAAAATGTAATCAAAAGCCACATTTATCTTATCTAAATTTTGAATAATAGACATATAATAATGAAATTATTTTAATTATCTCAGAGCTATATTGAACAGGAAGAGAATATAAAACAAAATTAAACTTTTATATTTTTTTCAAGATTAAAGTTAATGTTGTAGAATAACAACTGGTACTTAAAATTGGTGAGATGAATCCAAATTCTTTCTTGAAAACACATAAAAGATACATGAATGAAATCAATAAAACAAATAACAAATTTTTCATCATTTATCAAAAGGCATTTTAACATATATAAATTTTATATCATGCTTTTTTACTTAAAAACACTAAATTTTGGCTCTGTATAGGGCTAGGGATAAATGATCCTACTAGCACTTTTCCTATCTGAACCTGCTAATAAGATAAGATTAGCCTTTTATAAAAGCCTTCTGTTTTTTATTTAAAAAAAAAATAATCATTTCAAGGATCTTAAACCCCATTATTAATTCTTCAAAGTTAAATCCTGTGATTCTAGATTTAAATCCAGTGGGAGTTGTCACACCTACTAGTCTACAGCTGTTTTATCTCAGCAGATTTTTTCCAGTTTAATTTATTATATCTACTAAGAATAAATTTAATTAACTTGTAAGCTTTTTTTTTTATTTATAAATAATAAAAATGTGTGTTAAAAAATTAGAACTAGTTAACATTCAAATATTTCTAATATATAGTATTTATTTAAAACAAACATTGTGTTGATAAAAATTTATTTAAATCAAATCTCTTAATTTCAAAAAGGTTAATTTATGCATTAATAATAATTGCAAAAATACAAGTTATTTATAATAATAGCGCATATAAGGTATACTGGTGTTACTCGTATTTCTTGCATTTTCTGTTTTCTGTAGTTCATATTCCCGTGGGTGGTTTGAAGGGAGTTTCAGTCATCACTTTACGTCAAATGGTAACCAGTTGGCACCTAGACAATTATAAAGATTCATTTGAAAAATTCAGCTTTTTTCTATTTATAATCATTTGCAACATTTAAGAAAAGTTCTCTTAAATATTTCACTTTATTTTCTTTCCATTATTAAAATTTTATAAAGTTAAACTAAATGATAACCTACTTGTGCTATAATCTGTAGATGTGTGTAGTAGACTGAACAGGAAGTGATAAAGTTGGGTGGGTTACCATTTACCTGTGGGATTCAGTTGATTACTCCATAAAAAAAAAAGAATGCAGTATTCATCATATAAATAGATATAACAACATAATGCATAGATATATAATTCTCTTATATTTTTAATTCATATAAAATTTTATAAATTATTTACATATCAATGTATTTTATAGAACTCCTGTTGGATAATGTGAATATATAACTTTATTATTTACATATAAATATAGACGTCCTTGAAACCTCCAAAAATAGCAAACAATACTGTATGCTTAGATAATTTAAGAAGAAAATCACAAAATTATAAATAAAAAAATTATTAAAATTGTGTTTGATACAAGACACAATTTTATTGTTTATTAATTACTGTTTATAGTTTCACATGTTAATTGTAGTCTGTAATTAATTTACTAATTAATTAATGGTTGATTACATTTCAGTTTAACTTACATTTGCAAATATATTTTCTATGTATAATTAATTATAGGCTTAATTAGTATATAGTGTATTATATAATTTATTTTTTAAACTGAGTTTAGTGTGTTTATAAGGAACATATTAAACTTTTAGTTGAAAAGTTCACATTTTTTATAACATTGAACATATTTAAACTAAACTTATGGCACCTTTTAAACTAATATATCATTTTAAAGAGTGCCATATTTTATGCACTAATTGTCATTATTAATGCACTGTTTATAATTGTTGTGAACATGAATAAAGAAATAATTATTCTTAACTGTCAACTAAAACAAAATTGTTGAAATTTAAATATGAAATGTGTAATTTAAATGAATATCTGATTTAAATGTTTCAAAGTCACAAAATTCAAATATTATTTGAACAGTTTAAGAATTCGAGAAAATTTGAAAACAATTAGACAAAACCAGATCAAATTTGATGGCACACCCTACACTAGATGATACTTTACATAAATAATCACTAAAATTGCTTGAATCAATGTTTGACAAGGCTATTGTTTTACAAAAAAGGCAGGACCTATTGTATATAATAGAACAATAAGTTAAATAGGGAAAATATTTTATTTTCATTGTTTAAACTGTTCTGTATATTCATTCAACTAAAGTTATTATTGTTGAAAGAGATATTGTTTTTAGAATATTTTCATAATGGTAAGAAAATAATGGAAAATAGGAAGAACTTACTAAAAGAAATAAGAAAATTATCAAAAGTAAAAAATTTTTAAACAATTTCAAATAAATAAATTTCTACTTTTTTTAGAAATTATCTAAACAAAGAATTATTACATGGAATGCTTAAGGATATATATTTGCTGGATATTTTAAGAAACTAATTATCAGCATTTTGGAAAGTTTACTGAAGTTGTTTTAATGAGCATTTATTGTTTGTTTAAAGAAAATTCCAAGATCATTTGTTTAAATGTTTTAAACCAAGAATTATTCTAAAAGAATAATATTTAAGTATTATTTTCAAAATTGATAAATATGAATATTATAAAAATGGACAACTTTTAAGATTACAATTAATTTTATATTTAATCACTTACATCCATTTTATTATAACTTTAATAATTCACAACAAATAATAAAAAGGAAGAAAAAATTTTAATTAATTATGCTTTATCTTATTTTTATTTTCTGATATTTATATATAAATATTGTAAAATAAAAGTTAGAGACAGCAACAACAAAATTTATTGAAAGTTACATAAGTTATTGACAGTATTTTATTTAATTTTAATATGAACTTTAACAAGTTTAGAATGTTTATGAAAAGTAAATTTCCAAAAATTTTAAACAATTTTCAACTCAAAGTACAGTAAAACCTGTGTAAGCCAGAACCTGAATAAGATGGAAAAATTCTTCAGAATGGAGCAATCTTCTATGATAAAGAAAAAAAATTCTGTTCAAAACAGAAACCTGCCAAACCTGAAAATATTTGGTACTTTGTGATTCCAGTTTACACAGATTTTACTGTATTTATTTTCTGATTTTAAAATTTAAATAATTTAGTCAATTTCTATGAAACAAATTGCTTAATGCAAAAAATATAATGTATTTTTGTCTATTTCAGAAACAATATATAATTTATATTTTTATTAAAAAATTTTAATTTATTTCTAACATTATCCAATAAATGATTTATTGCAGCTAGGATAATGTAAAATAAAGTAAGCCCAAATGTTTTATGTAAACATAACTGTCATCAGGAGTTCAACAACAAATTCAATTAACATGATGATAGATGTGTTTACAAAAAAAGTTTGTGTATGGTAGTTTGTTTTATACTTTGTGTTATCACCTTTGACAAAGCATTTTGTAGTTGATTTTTATTGAGAGATTACCTTTTGGACTTTGTGAGAATTATTATTATAAAATGCAGTACTATGCATATTGACTGCTTTTAACTAACCTTTGAAACAATAAACTAAAGAATATTAGGGCAGATTCGGTTATGAAATGTTGATAAATTTATTATTATAATTTGCTTATAATAAACTTTAACAAATTGAAATGATACCTAGTATGCTTATAATAAATAAAGAATTATTATACAGTACATATTATCAGAACATGTAATAGATGTTTATGACAACAAAATGTTTTTAGAAGCTTAAAACTAATAACCAATATTATATTAATTTATATCACCGTCATTCTTTGCCTATTTATAAATGCATAAAATTCAGTGGCAGAACAACTTCACTTTGGACTGTGATTTAAAATTCTGATACAGGTCTCCTCCTAATCCATGCTCAGCTGCAAGAAATGAGACAGAAAAGCGCAGTGAGGACCTTTCTCTTGATGGTATTCTTTAGCTCAAGATGTACAGTACTATAAATTGAGTGACTATCAGTTCCTAGGATTATGAGAAAGAACAGAATGTAAAGATGCATTTTAAAATTTTTTTATTTATAACATGTTTTAGTCTTTTCTGGGAGTCTCTCTTTCATGGATTTTTCAAAATTTATCAATAAAAAACATAGCTATATCAAAACCATGATGTTTTGATCATGGGTCATAGGCTTTTGCTTGGCACATTTGTGTTTGATGACTCCAGGCCCTAGTTTAGTAAAACCACTTTGTACAATTGTAGTTCCACCACTGATAAAATTTAATTTTGAAATTTGTTTTTGTGATTGAATAAAGAATATTATATTGTACATAATTTTTTTCTTAAATGTGCAATTAATTATATGATTACCATACTTTCATTATCTTAGTATCACAATGTTTTTATAGAAATAGTAATCAAAGTTAAACAGAATAAAAATTACTAAATTTGTCTTTATTTATTGTATGGTAAATTAGATTTTTTGATAAAGTTCAAAATATTTTTCATTTTTAAAATCTGTAAATATATATATTTTACTCTACAATTCATTAAGATGATAGTATCGATAACTTACAACATATGAAAAATTTCACTTTTGCTTCCCGCTATGTAGATAGTAAGTGAACCATTTTTACAGGCCCGTATTAAATTTAGTCAGATCACAATGGGACTGCCTGATATATCCAAAACAAATCCCAAAAAAATTCCTGAAGTTTTCTGACTACCTGGATTTTATTGGGTCCCCAGAGTGGTAGGCTGATGCTTTAACTGCCTCACTTATCCAGCAGGCAAAATGAAAGATTTAAATATTTCATATGAAATAATATATGAAAACAAAATAGTTGTAATAACAGATAGCGTATAATGTAAAATAAACATAAAATAAGTAGGTCATAATAATTATTAAAAATAATTAAGAGATTTGATATACTGTATAGATATACATCAAGCATGAAATAATTATACACTTTCTGTAATTTTTAAAAATAAAAAAAGTTAATCTGTTTTCCTAAAGTTACAATTGTATCTTTTTTTACTTTTCTATAGAGAAAAGTAAAAAAAAGATACAAGTTAAGATATAGCAGAAAGAAGCTTTATCTATAGATATAAGTTACAGATACTGTTGAGAAGGAGGGGGACTTGGATTTTTCCCCAGACCACAGAGAAAATTTAGGGTTTATAGTGGTTCCTATCCCTGTAAATAAATAAATAACAAAAAAATAAAATCTTTAAGACTGCTTTTTATTAATAAAGAAACATTCTTCATATTTCATTTGTTCAAAAAAAGTGATAAAAGAACCTAGTCTATCCCTGTGCCCATAGAAGATCTTGGCAGCTGTCCTTTCATAAAAACATAAACTATTTTTTAGGCTTGATAAATCTATAAAGAAATTCACTGTTATTATTTAGATTATATTAATGTTACCATTAAACTTATCAGCCCCTGAAAAATTGATTCTGGGAATTTTCCATTCTAGGAATAAAAAATTTTGAGATTTGACATTTTTTCTCTCAGCAATATCAAAATGCCACGACATATTCTTTAGTCTGTTTAATATATACTCCGAAAGTTGAATGTCTTGTCAAGTAAATACAGAGACTAGGACTTAATTCAGGAGTCAAAAAATTTTAAAATTTTTGCAAAATTTTGACAGACTTCTGGTAAGTCAGGAGAGTTGGCAACCATAGTTATCATTGAATGAAAGTAGAAAAATTAATATATTTTCTAACAACAAAAAGAAATTTCAAACTTTTTGTGGTTCTTAAATTAATATACTTTTCAAAAATGTTAAAATTTCGATATCATTTCATTGTAATAGATATACTGTACTTCATTTCATGATATACTGTATTTCCTCATATATCCTGCATATTTATATATAGTCAGTCAGAAGTTGTACACCAACTTATAAAACATCATCATTATGTCAACCAGATGATGGGATGTAACGATTGTGAATTCATTCAAAATTGTAATTTTATAGTTTATTTTTGCTTGCACATGAGTGTAAAGAAAATCTCAAAGCATATCCAGAAGCTTACTTCAAGACTTTATAATAATAAACAATAAATGCAAATACATTTTGATATATTTTGTTCTATTATATCTATGTTAATTTTCTTATAGCTTTCATCCATTCTGTTGATCTTATTTATCAGTTTTTGTTCATTTCATAATTTAACTGATTTTAGATAATTATGATATTCTCAAATAACAAGCCATTATGCATATATAAACATGATATGCCCTAATCAATTATAACTGTGTTGTTCATAGAAGATTTATATATAAATATCATCTGAAATTTTCCTTGCTCCTATAAAAATTAAGCAAATGATTCAACGAAACAACTGCTGTAAAATGCAGCATAAGTCTTTGCTCAGTGCCAGAATTTTCTTCAATATAGCAAAGAAAGAATTTTATTTACCTCTGCCTGGCTCTGGAACTCACTCAGCCACTTTCAAATAAAATACTTGGAGATGATTTCAGGATGTTGCTTAATGACTATGAATCAGTGAGACCTTACACCCACTGTTCTCTGATGAAGTCAATGACATGATATAGATTTTTACATAAAAGTTTATCATAGTTGTTCACAGCAATAACTTCATTATTCTTATAAATTGAGCTAAATTGAAATGTAACAAATGCATACATTTCTATGAATGTTATAAATTCAAAAATAGCATCACTGCAAAAATCTGTTTTATTGTTTGTTAAAAGTGCCATTTTCATCACTAGTGAAGAGAAGCAAAAAAACAAAAAACATTTCATTAAATGAACATTGAAATTATTTAATTATAAAATCTATATATAAGAATTATTTTAAAGCATTTTATTTATCAAAGAGTTTTTCTTTGATAAATAGCTCCTATATTTATAAAATATGACTTTTCTACAAAATTAAAAGTAGCAGTATTATAATATAAAATAATTAATGCTTAATTATCAATTTTTTAGGTTGCAATTAAAACAATAAAAAAATCTAAAATTGAAAGTGAGCAAGATTTAATAAGAATAAGAAGAGAAATCCAAATAATGTCATCAATTCAACATCCTCATATCATTCATATTTATGAAGGTAAATTATAATATATTTATACTTAGAAGATAATTTTAAAATTAATAGTTTAATTAATTTCAGAATAAATCAATTTTTTTTATTTTTTAGAAAGTTGTGCAATGTAAATGTAAATTATTAGTTATATTTAGTTTAGGAAATAATTTCTAAAATTTATAATATAGGGTCTTGTTTGTCTTATTTATTTTAAGATATAATCAATTGCTTAAATGTAATCACAAAAAAATATAAAAAAGTATTTATTTTATTATTTTAAATATATGTCTGAACTCTAAATTACATATCAAATCATTTTAATTTAAAAAAACTGGGGGAACCACCTGCAAATGAATACAGACTGTTGTCCATTGTCAAATCATACTTATACTCTGCCAAAAGCTATTTTATCATTATGTTTATTAAATAGCAATATTAAAAATTTTTATTTATATATTGGATCATACAAATACTTAACTGATACTACTACATTTTCAAATATATTTAGGATAATTTAAACTATTTTATCAAATCATGCTGTGCCTCTTTTTTTAAAAAAGTTTATAAAATGAAAATAAATTCTCTATTCTGAAAAATTATTTTATAAACTAAAATGTACATATTACTGAAAATATTTTCCAAAATATGTGTTATTTTTGACTAATTGTCTTTTTATTACATAATCAATAATTTGTATATAGTTTCTTTCATATTATTATACAGTGAAACCCTGTTAATACAAAGTCAAAGGGACTTCAAAATGACACATTGTATTAATGAAACTTGTTAATGTTGAACTGTCTATTCTATCTCATCCAGAGGACCACAAATCTACTTCACAATAACACAGATTTCACATATGTTGATGATATGATAATGGAGTTTGATTATACTGTTGAGCAAGGATAAAATTTCTGTGAATAAATAGTTAATTTAATAAGTATTTTAATAAAATCAAGAAAAGCTTATGTGTGAAATTTTAGTATATTATAAATATTCCAAATATAACTATTAAATTTATATTTATAAATAAATTCATTAATTAATTTAGTTATATGATAGTAAATTTTTCATTTCTTATACAATCAGAAATGAAAATTTATTAGTTCAGAACAAACTAAAATATATTTATGACAACTTTGGCTATAACCATGATTAATTCTTTCTTGGATATTAAGGTTTTAAATCATATGAAAATAAAAATATTTTTAAATAAAGATTCATAAAGGTCTAGCCAGTGTCTTTATGGTTAGATTTTAAAGAGTTATACATTTAAAGAGCATTTGGAAAATAAATTAACTACTTAAATTTTAAAAAATCAAGTTGAGTAATTTATTGAAATGGATAATAGACAAGAAAGAATGCATTTTCAAAGATCCCTTGTAAATAACAAGAAAACAATGTTTTAATTAAAATTTATTTACTTTCATTGATGTTTTATTATGTATAATGAATACAATAATTTTGAAAGATTTTTAATAAATTATTCTGAAACTAACAAATTTAAATAATAAATCTTGTATACTTTTTGTTTGCATATAACAAATAAAATTTTATTTATACTTATTTTTATTAAAGTTTATGAAGAATCAATATGAAATTTCTAGCATAATTACTTTTCACTGCATGATTGCTAGCTTTTATATAAAGGGACAAGCCATCCCATATTGTACAGAATCAATTCATATTTTTCTCCTCTGTCCTGTTGTCCTGACAGTTTTTGTCAGGACACTGAAATGTCCCATGTTCCAGGATTTTCCAGAAATATGTCCGGTACTTCAAAAAAATTTTTGACAAGGCTTGATGAATACCATGTTGTTTTGCAACATCAGTAATGTAATGTAATGTGACATCTCTGTCCTTATGTTGGAAGAATGAATCCAACACAAGGACAGAGATATCAAATTAAATTACATCATTGATGTTGTAAAACAGCATGAATATCCAAACTTGTCAAAAACAACATCCATTAAGCCTTGTCAAAAATCTCATCCATAAGTATCAGTTCCATTTCACATATAAGAAAGATGAATGTAAAACTCACAAGGTTATCAGATATAACCAACATCTCTCTAAGATTTACAAATAAATTGTCGGAACAACCAAATCAGTATTTCTTACAAAAGAAACCCATCCATATAGTCATTATTAAGAAATGGCATAGTTTTGCTGGATTTTTGTGTTTGTTGTGATATTTTTAAGGAGCATTTTTATTCCATCCAAAAATAATTACCAGTCACTGTCTGGTGGCATTTGTGACTGAAAATTATGTACAGTATCTTTCAATGAAGCCCATATCTTATATCTGATTAGGGACTGGGCCATTCTGAAAAAATTTGGAGAGATTGGAAATGTATAGACTACTCAGAATGCCATAATAAATAAGAGATGCAGAGACCTTTCCTAATGTATAGAAGTCTTTCTTTTTAATACTCTTACAGATAAATTTTAATTTTAAATTTTATAAAATCTTGTTGACATTCTTGTTGACACACAAGTGCTCCACCAATGGAATAATTGTACTATTTCTTTTAAATTGATATTTTACTTTGTATGTACATTCAATTGCATTCTAACTTGAAGTGATTGTTTAAAAACATCAAAAACATTTGTTTTTTATTTAGCAAAGTATCTTATTGCTGGATATTTTTGGTGTGGGTGTGTTTATTCAAATATGGCTTGCCAACGACTTTTTCCAGTACAACCCAAGTCTCACTGTAAAAAAATAAATATCCAACGTCTTTGCTCAGTTTTATATTTTAACTTAATAGAATACAATTTTATTGAATAGTACAATACTAAATAAAAATACAATAAAGAAACAAATGCTATCAACTGTTTTAATAATAAGTAATAAGAAAATGAGAGAGATATCCTATTTCCAAGACATCTATCTCTGTGACTTGCAAGCAGGTTGCCAATTTAGTTGAAAAACTGCTAAAACTAGTTTTCCCATAACATTGTCTAGCTGCTAGACCAAATAATAATATCCTCCCAAAATTTTGGTTGGCACATGAGAAAATTTTGCATCCTAGATTTGGCACACACACTTAAGAAAATTGTCCACCCTTCACCTAGACCAATATAATCAGGACTGATATATACTGGTAAAATTTGGAATTTGCTGTTTACCATTAAATTGTGGCCTTCCTTTTTTTTATCTATGACTTATACAAATAGGGTGACGTCCTCTGAAATTCTGTAAATGCAAAGATTTTTTTAGTTATGTGATCACTACCTGCTCTCTAATTCCATTCATAACTACATTCCATCCACAAGTAGAATAAATGGATTCCTGGCCACCTTTATTATTGATATTCACCCAAGATGTAAACAAGAAAACATTGTCGCATTTTATGTCAAGATGACTTCTTAATATGGCAGAATGTAAAATGATTATAGTCTTGTTTTTTTTTCTTAATGATGCAGAAAGCTGTTACAGAAATTTTGCAGCTTATACAATTCTATATGCTATGATTTTTGATTAATAATCAATAATTCAAAGATCTGTATGGTGGGATATTAATTGATAGTGGAGTTTCTAAAATAGATGTATTGATGGCAGTTGTACATTTTTTAAAACTCTCTTTATCCTGCAGACACTAACATAACCTTTTTTTCCATACACATTGTGATTTCAGTCAGATAAAGAATGGTCAAGTTGGGAGTGAGAAGTTGGACCCATATGTCCAGAATGGACCACCTATGAAAAATTCTTGAGGATTTGCTTACCTGGATTCAATTCCAGGTACTGAAAGCAGCAAGCTTAGATCTTAACTGCCTCAGTCATCTGACCATCTGGGCAGTTGTACTAATAAGTGTCATTAAAAATCATTAAAAGATTATTCTAGGTAAAATTACAAACATTTCTTGAGTAACTTTGTGGCAGATTGTTATACTTGAAGAACCCTCTGCTTCCCAAGATACTTTCCTTTAAGAATCTTATACAGCATACTAAGGAATAAACTATTGGCAATTTTTTATTTGTTTGTAGAATGAAAATAATTCTGGTAATTAGTTTCTCTAAAAGAGAGATTAATATTAAAGGAAAAAAAAGCATTTACAGTAAATAAAATTGCAAGTGAGATTATTGACCTGCCACTAGCACTTCTACATGGACTTACTCAAAGGCATTCTTTGAGGAAAATATTTGCATTGTTGTGCACATATTCGAAACTGTAAACAATTTTTCAATCTATCATTTTACTTTGGCAATTCGCCTTATTTATTTTGCTGGCAAATAGTATCAACAGTTCAACATGTTTTTGTTGTAGGATTTTAAATGAATTTACTAGTGATGATCTTCATATTTATAAGTAATCTACATATAATTCTTCACATATATTCAATGTTTAATATCATTCTTCAATATTAAAAAAAGTCTAAAAATTAATTTAAATTAATTTGAAATGAGTTATACACATTAATGTCTTCAGGTATATTACAATGTTAAATAATTTAATTAGACTTAATTATAAATAATTTAGTTAAACAGATCACTTTTTCACATATATTTAACTTTGAAATCTCAATGCCTTTGAGAACATTCAGGAAAAGATTATTATTATTATTTATATTAACAAAATATCAGAATGAATAAAATATATTAAACTAACAATTGATTAATGAGAATATAGTGTGTAAATTTACCAAATTGAAAAAGTATTCTTATGCAATACTATGACAGATAAATAATTTTACAAAGTATGTAGTATTAATGAATATGTGTGTAAACAGTCATTCTGTCTCATTGGAAAATTTAGCTCAAATATGCTGATTTCTCAATTTTACAATTAGACACACAGTTTCTCTGGTAACAAATGCACAGTAACTGAGTCATGTCAGTCTTTTGGTATACTTTCAGACTTTTAATTGAAAAGTGATGAAAAATATTGAAGTAAACTAACTGTAACATTTAAAATTTATTTTAAAAAGTGTCATTCATTTATAGGAAATGAATCAAAAAATTTTTTAGATGTTTTTCTGTTTTAAAATACTTATTTTACATGCTTCATAAATTGTACAAATGAATGTATTGAAATTTTCTCCAAATAACTCACAGGTTATCTGTGTTTTAAATTTTAAAATCAGTTTGAAAGAGATTTAGGTTTATGCCTCTGTAGATTATCTGTGAATTTTACATCGAAATTACAACCTTACTCAGCAGCTTTTGTTTTACTAAATAACTTGCATAAAAGATATTTTACATTTTTTAAAGACAGTAAGTTATATATATATATATATATTCATAACGTAAACAGTAACTTTTCATTGAATGGGATCCTAACACTTTATTGTTCACATTCAACCTTTATAACAGTTTTCCAAAACTTCAGCATAATAGATGAATTTTTTAAAGAATTTTATAATGATGTGATACAAGCTGTTCTAATATTTTCTAAACTGTTTACACTTCTGCAGTTGCTGTTTGTTTTCAGATCTCTTTTCTGCAATTTTTGACATAATCTGCCAACAGTTCTCAGTAGGGTTAGATCAGAACTGTTACCTGGCCAGTTTAGGTATTTGATCTGAATCTCTTTGGGAATTTTTTAATCTAAACAACAATTTGTGCATCAGTTTAAATGACAGTAATGCTAACAAACATAAACATAGAGGAAAGGCATTATATACTTTACATACCATCTTGGCACAGTGACATGGCAAATTATCCTAGAAGATTTTGTGAAGAAATTCTTGATTATTGGAATTTTGCACTATTTGATGAGAGGATAACTTTCAGTATTCAAAGCAACAATTATAAACGTTTTATGCAGTGTTATATGTAGATAGGGATATTTTTCATCTTGAATGCACTAGTATGCAGTACCAGCAGATCATATGAAAAAGTAGTTGTTAGTAGCCATTACATAGCACTGTTCAGTAAAAACAATTCTGTATGTTCAGTCACCACATATGCATACTGGTAGTAATTTTTTTAGAAAAAAAGCAGTAGCCATACATGATGCAATTTTTATGGTTTCTTGCAGGTTTGCAGCAAAATTATACTTTCATTTTAAAAATATTTTTATAGGGCTTTGTGTTGCAATTTCCATAGCTGCTACTGTATTTTTATACTGTATTCTCATCATTTCTTATATGTAGGGTGTATCTCTCCATAACAAACTATATTTTATTGTGTGACTAGCTCCAGTAATTCGAGAACAAGATAGTTTTAATCTATTTTTTTAATTTGTATATACAAAAATCATTAATTTTTTTTAAAATTATCCTGTTTTTCTTGTTTTTCTTTTCTGATTAATGAAGAATATTTTAAATTTAGATATACACATGCACATATTTTTATGATGACTTTCAATTAAATTTTCTGTATCTAAAAGTTCTTTAATACTATTATAATTACTGTGGTATTCAACATATGACATTTTTATAAATTATATGGATTAATAGATAATACTGAATGCATTTTCCAATATGAAATATTTAGCCGTGACTTCTAAATTAATTGGCTGATAAGAAAATCTCACTGCTAAAAACAAGTGAATCAGCATGTTTTGTGAATACTTAGCTAATCAACATTTCATAAATGTTTCACTTGAATGATTGCATTGAAATATTTTCTATAACTTAAAAATTATTCAAGCATCTAAATCAGGGCTTCTTAAACTATGGGTTGTGACCCCATTTGGGGTCGCTTAGCAAAATCTTGGGGTCGCGAGATTTTAATGNATGCAAAACTTCTGTATCTTAAAATGATATCTCAATTTTTAAATTTTAAATAAATTATAACTGAAATCATCTATTTATATTACAACAGGTCTGAAAATTTAAAAGGCAACTGAACCCAAATTTGTTCTCTTTCTCTGTTCCATTGTAACACAAGAGTGAACTGTGGTAGTACACCATTATTGCTTTTGCAAATTTGTATATATCTTTATTTTATATTTTTTTGGGTCGCAAAAAAAATCACAATCATAAATGGGGTCGTGAATAAAAAAAGTTTAAGAAGCCCCAATCTAAATTAATCTTTATTATCAATTCTAGCCCCCTTTCACAAAATTATCATATCATCACTATGAAATAGTTACTTGATATTATTATTCATC
The DNA here is from genome assembly GCF_000671375.1 of Centruroides sculpturatus. NCBI lineage: Eukaryota > Metazoa > Arthropoda > Arachnida > Scorpiones > Buthidae > Centruroides > Centruroides sculpturatus. The sequence continues at coordinate 926,957 of NW_019384435.1, forward strand.
ACTTAACCTATAACAAAGTCAAAGGGTAATGCATTTATTAATGTACAGTAGAGCGTCGTTTATCCGAATCAATTGGGGACTGGGGTTGTTCGGATAACTTATTTTTCAGATAACCGATTATGTACGAAAAAATATATTAACCTATCCCGTGTTAAAATTTTTCTCCGTTGCATGTCGCTTCGCGTTGAATTTTCGTCGATGTTAAGCCTAACGTAAACTTTTTAAAATAATAATCGTGGCTATTGTATCATTAAAAATGATTTCTTTATGTTTTACAAACAAAATAAATACATTGAAAAATATAAAAACAAATAAAAATTATACTTTAGGCCGACTGGAATTCTTTCGGGTAAACGACGCTCTACTGTATTTTGAAAACAATTTGAAATATATTATTTTTATCACAGAAAAATCTTTTTAATTCACTTTTACAAACAGTGATTTTACTTTTCTTTAATACTTATTTTCAATAGAAAGATTTAAAAAATTGCTCCATAAAAAAAATATCTTTATCTTGAAATTAAATATTGTCATTACATTGCAAAATAATTTTTTAATTTCTAGGAAATATGTCTCTGGGTGATAATTTTTGATTTTATAATTTTTTTATTGTACTTAATAATTACATTGAATTATATATGTAATGTTTGTATCTAATTTTAATGTTCTACATATACATTAAAATTACATATATAATTCATAAATTGATATGAAATAATAATTAGATGTAATGAATATAATCATGTAAATATATATATTATTCATATATATTGTTTGCAGATAAATTATTATCTAATTTATATAATTAACCTGTTTTTATCTGTAATGATAGATAAATCATTTTACAATATAATGTTTTTTTTTAATTACTTCACTTATTTATATTTATTTTTAGATTGAAAAAATTTGATGATCATAAATAAATGCTGTAATGTATTTATTCATTTATGATAATTAAATTTAAATACTTGCCTTTATCTACAATATTTTAATTTAGAATGACTTTTATTTCAGTATATTGGTCAGAAAAATTTAAGCTTGTTGTGTATTTTGTTGAAAAATTTTAACCTTATTTTAAAGTGTAAATTAATAAGCTTTCAATTGACAATTAATTAAAACAATGAATTTATGTTAAAAAAATAAAATAAATTTCTAAAACTAAGATAAGTTTTCTTTTATTATTAGGCTACAGATTTTATTTTAAATAAACATTGTTATCTATTTTAATAAAATATATATTTTATTAAAATGTAATTCTGCCAGCCCATTTCTACAAACAAATTGTTATCTATGTTTTATGATTGTATCTATGTAGTATACATGATCTTGGAATTTATCAATTTATCTTCAGATTGCTCTATTCACACTAATTAATACTGGAGTGCAGATATAACACCAAACCTTCTTTGAAGTACCTTCTAAATAATTCTCCAATAGCTTATTATTTTGATAACAACCAACATTTTCGATCCTCAGCTGGATCTTCTTCAGGTCAAACATAAATGTTTCATTTTAAAAATGTTATTAATCAAATGCATCATCTCCAGGTTAAATTAGCTGTGTGACATCATTGCTAGAAAGCAGGATACAAGATATTAAACCCATTTCAAACCGTTATTTCTTTAAACTTTTATGAATTATAAAAAATTTTTAAAAGTTTAAAGAAATAACAGTTTGAAATGGGTTTAATATTTTGTATCCTGCTTTATAATAAATATGATGAACATGTTCTGATCATATTAAAATTAAATATTATGAAATATGTTAAACTGTTACATACAATATTCAAATCAAATGTAAGCACTGTAAGATTTACTTTTGTAATGTAAGTTTCTTAAAACTGGATTTTGAAATTTTATGTAACTATGACATGTGTAAAAAGTTACTCTCTGCCTTAAAAAAATTTGTTATCTATTTAAATAATTTTAGATTTAGCTGACAAATAGTAATCAGTCTGTCAAAAATTAATCATATATAAAACAATAAAAGACTTCTGATATAAATATTTTAATAAATATGAAGTGTAATATACAAAAATTTTGGAAATTTTTTAAATACCATAATTTTTTTTTTTTTTTTAAATAGTGCAGATTAAAAATAATTACTTATAACTGAAATTGAGAGCAAATAATATGTATATATGTATTTTTGGAATTAAATTAGAACTCTGCCCTTATTAATTGAGAACATGCTTTAAATGTCAGTGTCTTAGCAAAAACAAGATTAGGACAGCTGCTTCAGGTGGAATCAGATCAAGCACATCTGCATAAAAAAAGTCTTTTGTGATTCAAAAAATTTGCAAACTTTACTGAATGCAAAACTTCTGTATCTTAAAATGATATCTCAATTTTTAAATTTTAAATAAATTATAACTGAAATCATCTATTTATATTACAACAGGTCTGAAAATTTAAAAGGCAACTGAACCCAAATTTGTTCTCTTTAATGATCCTTGACCTCGTTCATGTTAATGCCAAATTTCATCATTTTCCAGCATTTCACTTTCAAATTTGCAATAATAATTGATAAAATTTTCAATTAAAAATTAATTTTTATTTATTTCTAAAAGAAAAAGAAAATAATTTATTTATTCAATCAGAAAATAAGTAGTTTTATAAATTTAATATTTATTGATTAATATATAAATAAATCAATTTTATAAAATATTTTTCACAGCAATTTTTTTTTCTTTTTTATATTAATTTTGGCTAAACTGATAAAAGCATAGTAACCTACATACTCAATTCAGTTGTAATTGACCAATATTTAAACAATTAGTGGGTTGTTCATAAGACACTGATCCAAATAACTAACAATAGAAATAGAACCTGCTGCCAAAGTTTTGCTTTTCTATTCTTTTAGGAGTGTTATTTGCAGGAATTTAAAAATACTTGCATTTATAATTTTATTATTAAAAAAAAGAAAAGATGATATGATAGAAATTTCATATTTTATATGTATTTATATTCATTTAATCAATAAAAATTAAATTCTTAATATATCTTTAATTACAGAATTTTATGCTTTTATTGTAATATTACAGAAAGTCATTTATTAATATCAAATTATTTAATTATTAATTTATGAAGAGATGCTATAAAATAATTCAATAAAAAATATATTTTTTTTTATTTTTTAAATAAGTAAGCAAACATTATTATTAACTATACTGCATAGAAACAATAATGAATTTAGAATTGTCTATTTTTTAGTATTTGAAAACAAAGAAAAGATTGTGTTGGTGATGCAATATGCTAGTGGAGGAGAACTATATGATTACTTAAGCCAAAAAAAAATATTGAATGATGTAGAAGCACGTCGTATTTTCAGACAAATTGCAGCAGCTGTATATTACTGCCACAAAGTAGGTAACATTACTCTAGTTGAAAATCATTGGCTTAAACGTCAGTAAATACACAGTCTAAATGCACAAACAGCTGTAGTTGAATTTATATAGCTTCTGTCTTTAATATTAAGATAAATTCTTTAATAAATATCTTAAATTCAAATAAATATTGTATATTTTATTTAATTAAAAGCTTTTTCTTTTACATAAATTCTGAGTTAATGAATATTTATGTTGTTCATTTTTATACCATATTTTTTTATTTATATCAGTGCATAAATTAAATAAATTAATAGTAAATTTAAATAGATAATCTTTATATTAATAATAAGAATTTTTAAAATAATATACTGTAATTCAATTTTAAAAAATTAATAAATTGTGTATATTATTAACTTATCAGTTAAATATTGTTGTAATAAATAATTATTATAATTTACTTTTTTTTATTTTAAAGAATAAAATATGTCATCGTGATCTCAAACTAGAAAATGTTTTATTAGATGAAAAAGGAAATGCAAAGGTATAATAATTTATTTCTTAAAATGATTTATTTATTAGGTTTTCTTTTATTTATTTAATAAAAATAATAATTAAGTTTATAAGTGAAAAGAAAGAATGTAATACAATTTAACATTTGTAATTTTCTGTAACATTTAAATTTATTTTAAGACTATTAATCATCATAACTCTTCTCTGTTTTTAAAATTAATTTCAGGCAACAAATATACAATGTATTATTTAGTCTAGGAAAGTATATACAACAGCCTATCACTAATTCTTAATAGAATTAGTGAGAGACTGTTGTATATACTATTAGAGAGAGAATTTTTTTTAAACAAAACAGATTTCTAAATAAAATTGAAATGTTTAGTCACATCTATCGGAAAAATTTATATTAAAAATATTTGCCTTATCTCTATTTACAAATCAGTCACTCAATTATCTTAAAATATATATAAACATTAAATAGTTTCAAGGTTATCAAATTTAACTGGAACTTTTGAAATATATTACAGTATTAAAAATAAATAAAAAAAACTTACACTTTCTAGGAAATTCTTTCCATAATTTTTGATTTTCAATTTGTCTCTAAAGTCTTACTTTACCAGTTCTATTTAACATAATTGATTATTCGTATTAGAGTTAAAAAAATATTATACTTGAGTATAAAAGATTTGTTTGATAATAAAGTTACTATAATTTCTAGAAAATCTGCTCTTTAAAAAAAAAATAAAATTTGTAAAATTGTTACAGATTAAATAAATTAATGTTGTTATTAGGTATGTAATAATACTATGATTAAATTACTACATTGATCACAATAAAAAGGATTGTGTACATTTGAAAATTTTAAATTTTTAATCCTTCTTTTATTTAACATTAATCTGTTCTGAAGGACTACTCCAGAAAGTCTGTAAATGTTTAAGTTTTTAATCAAATTGTTTTGACTTAAAACATTCTTCATTTAAAACTTAATTTCTTCTAGAAACAAATCTGGGAGAACTCAAAAATATTAATTAAATACTAGTTTTATGAAGTCAAAATAATTTTAAGCTGTAATTTTAAAAATTTCTGAGTCAATTAACTGGAAAATGTGTAGATTTTCATATATTTTGGAGTACTTATTCATAAGAAATTGCATTTTAAAAATATTTACTGATATTAAACGAAAGATACTTTTTTTTTCTATTTTTATACACATGTATTCAAAATTTTTGAATATATATATATGTGTATATATTTGTGTTGAAATGTGTGAAGTAACTTGGAATCAACACTTTTTATAAATAAAACAAAAACTTTAGTGTTTTATTTATATATGTTTCCAACAAAATCTTTTAAAAGAGATGAAAACTAACATTAAAAAAACAAAACACAATTTAAATGTATATTATCAGAAATAATAAGAAAAGAAAAATTTTTAATATATGTGTGTAAATTATATAAGTAACACAATAAAATAATTAATTTTAATGAAACAGTTTAATGGAATAGTTTAAAACAGAATGAAAATTAACAATGTGAATCTTCTTGTTGAATGAAACACTTATTTAAGCTAGAATTCAACAACAAGAAAAATAATTCAATTGCTGTTTCAAGGATTTATGGGCTGAAAATTAACAGTAAACAACTAGCAAAGTTATTTTTATCTCAGGTTTTTACAAGAACCTTTTACTTTTTTTTTCTGTTGTATATAAGCATGATTTCAATGTATTTAAATTAGCAGGAACTTTAAATAAATTTTAATAAATAAGAAATAATTAGTTAAATGAATAGTTTCCTTTTTATTTAATGATACGACTATGTGTTTTCAATAAAGAGAAAACAAAGTTGTTAAATATTTGCTAAACATGCTTCATATTGGACGTCCTTGAAACTCTGAAACATATATTTTAAGTTTACATGTGTTGATTTAAAAAAAAAACTAAATGATAAAGTAAATAAATATGTTAAATGAATAATACTTACATTGATAATTTTAAGGTGACAATATTGTTAAATTATTGATACTACTCATCAGTGCTATATATATATCAGATCAATTTCAGACTATTAAATAATTTGATAAATTATATTTTTAAATATTTTAGAATTACTCTGTTACACATGAAATTTTATAAGTTTATATTTCAAATTGAACTATTTATTTTTTAATGTTCCAGTAATTTTGTTTTATTAATTAAAAACACAAGAAGCTGGTTTAAAATAGAAATATTTTCTTGTAACAAATTTTTAAGATAATTTAAATTAATACCTGTAATAATATCAGTTTTTATTCAGAGTAAATTACTTTTGAGAATTCATCAAATAAATTTTATTTGAGTAATATTAAATGTTTTTTACTAAATATGTACTATGCCAAAGCTTTCATATATACACAAATTGTATTTCACTTTATTATGGTTCTATTGATTTGATAATTTAGATATTTTATCTTTAGGGATGTTCAAGGGTTTAAATTGACTTTAGGATACATTTAGTATACAAATGTATCCTAAAGTCAATGTAAAACCTTTAAAAAAGAATCAAATAAGATAATTTGAATAGACATAAAGATGAAACTAAAAATTTTAAAAGTACTGTATATATAATTATTTACTATAAAATATTATCCTAAGTATTTTAAATTAACTTATAATTTTATTTACTATATAAAAAATATAAATAATAATACAAAGAAACAGTGATAAATTGATCATATTGATGAAGTACACTATATTAATATTTATTGAAACCATGTTATTTCTTATTATTAAAATCATCTAATTTTAAGAACATGTGACTGAAAAGTTTTTTTAATAAAGATGANGCGTTTTAACAAAAATCTATAAGCGCTCGCAAAACGCGCGTTTAACGCGCGCTTGGCTTTTGAGTGTGTACGGCTACATAGAACTCTTGGTTCTTTTAAACGCGCGCGTTTAACGCGCGTTGAAAAACGCCTAGTGTGTACAGGGTCTTAAAAACAGTTATTGCAAATATAATGTTTAAACATGCATTATTATATGAATAGGATAGATAGGCTGTGACCCATATCCTATTTCTGAGATCAAAGAATGTTTCAATGAGAAGAAATAAAACTCATATTTAATCACTGAACCTTCTACTGCCCCCTTGAAAGCATCCAGCGCCCACAAGGGGGCGTTATCGCCCACTTTGAGAAAGAGTGGTCTAAGCCAGTGCTTCCCAACGTGGGGACCACGCCCCACAGGAGGACAATTCGAAAATGGACTTGTCCAGAGTTTAAGTTAACCGTATAGCCACTGTATATGTTAGGGGGGCATAAAAATTTTAGAAAGGCTTAGGTGGGGCATAGCACATAAAAGGTTGGGAAAGACCGGTCTAAGCCCTCAGCATTGAGAGCCTTTTACCTTATTTTGCTTAAGGATTAAAATTTCTAAATACGTCACTGTTTGTCTCCATTGTTTTTTCTGTAAATACGTTTTCAAGAGGTAAAAATATTTTTACAGATTTTTAAAGTATATGCTCTCCATCTCAAATTAATAGTGGCTTGTCTCTGTACATTATACATTTCCTTTAACAATAGAGTCGTGTCGGTCATCTATTAATTGTTTCAGGAGAAAAGCATTTTAAATTGAAATAACGCGACTTCCGTTATGGACATTAATAAAAGGAAGGACAGACAAATGGACATCAGTGGAATTTTATAGGTCTACAATTTTTTAAAATTGCAGCCCAAAAATTGAAAAATAATGAACTTCAATTTTTTTATTATAATTTCTCTCCCCAAATCTATGGACTATGTGTTAAAAAACTTCTGATTTTTATGGTGTAAAACACTGTTCATTATAAGCTGCTGAATATCATCTGCTACAATCTTTTCACAATATCAAAAAAATCACTCTAAAATCATTTTTGTCAAGAAGATATCATGACATGATAAAATGAGGCAGGTCTCATCTTGTTGTTTGTATTGTCCAGATGCAAAAGACAAAAGCACAAATGGATCCATTCAATTCTGCTTGTATGTTTTACACATCCATCAGTCTTCTAATAAATATCAAGCCAATCTTTACTTTTTAAACTTAGCTTAAGATGTTTTAGCTTAGATATTTAATAACAATTAATAGCATTAAACTCTGACACTTCAACTAAGAATGACAAGATGTGTCTCCTTCACTATTGATATGGAAAAAGTTTGTTTTGGTGATTGATTCAGAAAGTTATTATAGAGATACAATTTAATTATATTTTATTAATATAAAAGATTTGCAAAAATAATTTCAAAAATCAGTTTAGAGGAATCAAATATCATACTATTTTGAGGAAGCATTAAGTTTTGGATAGAATCAATTTGTTTTGTTATAAATTTCAGATTAGAATGATAATCTTGGACTGAACATTCCTGCAGAAAATTTCTTTTTCAATTTTTAAGTGTTTTTTTTCCCCTTCATTCTTTTTATTNATAATTTATATTTAAAAGAAAATTATGCATTTTTAATTTAATTTTTGAAATGCCATTAGAATTTTCAATCATTCAACTATTCAAATTTCAACAACTTGTTCTTCATAACCAATTTTATTCTTGTAGTGTAGTTGATTTATTTTGATACAATAAGTTATGCTCAATGAGTATATTTCAGTCTTTCTTATATTGATGATTTTGTTTTAAAACTTAAAAACCTAATAGTACACTCTCAAATAACATCTTCAAAATAGCGAAATTAAAAACACACTTTTAATGTTGAAAAACAATCAATGAAATAGAAAACTAATATATTTAATAAATAAATATTTTAATTATAAAATAATTCCTTTGGAAATATTAGTACAATTATACATAGAATAACTTTTAAAATAGAATTAAAAATTATTTTTTTTTTAAATCAATTTTTAATACTTTTATTAAAACTGGCATATCACGTTTTTAATGTGTAATAATAATTGCTATGTAATATAGAGATTGTAATATATATGAGTGCAATTGCAAAATTGTTCTTAAACAGAGATTAAATTAACACTTTAACTAATTTCTTTTAAAATTAAACATTTTCAAATATGAATTTTTGTGCATGTAACCCTCAGAAAATTGCTAGAACAAAAACAAAATTTTGCATAACCTATTTTACTATATACTTTGTGCCTATTGTTCCATAGTCAAAAGTTTGTAATTGCAATTTAAAATCAGCACATTCTACAATCCACAACCTTTAAAATTGCCTTTTAATTGTAGAAGATAGCCTGTGATGATCTCTCTGATTTTTTTATATAAATAAAATTTATATAAAAAAATAACAGTAATTCATATTTATATTATGTTGTTGACAAATTTCATACAAGTGTAATATGCTTTAAAATTTTAATTTTTCCTAATATTTAATAATCTGTTGTAAAAATTTTTTTATTATAATTTCTTGCCTATAATCTATGGACTATGTGTTAAAAAACTTCTGATTTTTATGGTGTAAAACACTGTTCATTATAAGCTGCTGAATATCATCTGCTACAATCTTTTCACAATATCAATAAAATCACTCTAAAATCATTTTTGTCAAGAAGATATCATGACATGATAAAATGAGGCAGGTCTCATCTTGTTGTTTGTATTGTCCAGATGCAAAAGACAAAAGCACAAATGGATCCATTCAATTCTGCTTGTATGTTTTACACATCCATCAGTCTTCTAATAAATATCAAGCCAATCTTTACTTTTTAAACTTAGCTTAAGATGTTTTAGCTTAGATATTTAATAACAATTAATAGCATTAAACTCTGACACTTCAACTAAGAATGACAAGATGTGTCTCCTTCACTATTGATATGGAAAAAGTTTGTTTTGGTGATTGATTCAGAAAGTTATTATAGAGATACAATTTAATTATATTTTATTAATATAAAAGATTTGCAAAAATAATTTCAAAAATCAGTTTAGAGGAATCAAATATCATACTATTTTGAGGAAGTATTAAGTTTTGGATAGAATCAATTTGTTTTGTTATAAATTTCATATTAGAATGATAATCTTGGACTGAACATTCCTGCAGAAAATTTCTTTTTCAATTTTTAAGTGTTTTTTTTCCCCTCCATTCTTTTTATTCTACAGGCATTGAGAGGCCTTTTAATTGTACTCATCATGGGCAGTGGCACCTGCAGACTATGAGAAAGAGGGGAACAAGCTATAAAAAGGGCATTGTGCATTATGCAAGAAGCTTCAAACTCTTATTCAATGTTGGATCAGTGCCTCCACAAGGTGGCGCAAGTTGCATTTGGTTTAATTTAGCCTTGAAAACAAGAAATGGGGTTTTGGTCAACTTAAGACAAAGTTGCATGGGTCAATGGACAAATATCATTCATTAGTTTCTACTTTTATATTTGCAGAATAGGCTAGAAATCATGAATTTTCTGTTGTTTGTGGCTTCCTAGGGGATTAGGAAAAGGGCAGTCTAGATGGAAAGGGGGTGCATACATTGGTGTTTGGCTAGGCCCATAATAAGGGTGACAAGATTGTCAGGACCTGATGGATCTGGGACAGACCCAACTATTCATGGAAAATTCCTGGAGTTTGTCTGTTTGGATTTAATCCCAGATCCCCGGAATGGCAGGCTGACATCTTTACTGCCTCAGCCTGCCATTTATCTTTTCTAGCCATCAATTTTTAAGCACTAGTGGCACAGATCTGAGTTATAACTTTATTTGTTTTTAAATGTAATATATTGCTACACAGTGTGTGTTTATTATCCATTACAGAATCATATTTAACATTCATNAGAATGGCAGGCTGACATCTTTACTGCCTCAGCCTGCCATTTATCTTTTCTAGCCATCAATTTTTAAGCACTAGTGGCACAGATCTGAGTTATAACTTTATTTGTTTTTAAATGTAATATATTGCTACACAGTGTGTGTTTATTATCCATTACAGAATCATATTTAGCATTTATTATACCATGCCATTAGTGAGTGCAACTGATTGTTTGGAGTTGAAAATATTTCCTTAGTGTACTGGTTTTGGTTGTTATAAGTCAGAAACTCATAAATGAAGAACTAACTGCATTTTTCAATACTGGAGTTTAAACATTCATTGTACAACTTTAAAATGAATTGTTTAATTTCTTTCATAAATTTGATAATATTTCTTTTTAATTATTAAATGTTCTTACAGTTTGCAACATTTCTTTGCTGATATGCCAAGAAAGAAAATAAATGATACTTTCAACTTGCAAAAATCATATGACAAACTGTTTTTGTAAATGAAAAATTGTACCTGCAGAGGCAGGAAATTATAGTACAGTCAAAAATTCTAAGATTACATATAGAATATTTAAATTGGTTAGAATTATTCTTAATTCTAGTTTTAACTTTTTATTTAATTACATATTCTTTTAACAAATTTTTACTAAAATTAAATGTGATATTTTATTTATATAAATCTGATTTTTCACTCTTTAATTTATTTCTTATTATTTTAGATTGCTGATTTTGGATTGTCCAATGTATATGATGAAAAACATCTTTTAGATACTTTCTGTGGAAGTCCACTGTATGCATCACCTGAAATTGTAAAAGGTGTTCCATATTATGGTCCAGAGGTAATAAGTTCATTTTGATGTTTTTTTTTTAATGTATATAGTAAGCCATTAGTAGTATTGTCATTAAAGCATGATCTGATTAATCTAAATCTGCAAAAATCTTCAAATTGATTTCATCAATTTTTCTGACTTGCGTTATCCAAATGCATTATTTTAAATACAATAAAATTTTAAAAAACTTTTTTCAAATTATCTTTCTATAAAAATTGACTTATTTATATACATTATATGTAACCGATACTAAATGCAAAGCTCTGGAAAGAAAAGAGCAAATACAGAACATTGAAAAAATAATTATAAAATAAGAAGTTAGAAGAATATAAACCAAAATCATCAATAATTTATGGCTTTTGTTTCATTTTTTATAAGTAGCAATCTGTATGATTGCCATCAATATAAATGCATAGAAAAATGAAAATGGAATAAAAAGATCTATATTTTTCTTCTTACTGTCAGTTTGTCATAATTACTTTATAATATCAAATATGTTTAATATGCATTTGCATAAGTAAATGCATATTAAAACAAACATTTTTGATATATTAAGAATAATTCTTACTGGTCAAATTTTGATTAATAATAAAAATATCACTTTTTGTATCTAGTGAACAAATAATGTTTTCAAATTGGAGCAATTCTTTGTTCAAAAATTTAACAAAAAAAAAAATAATACTACTAAAAATTTATAGAAATGTTACTTCTTTTTTGTCAAAAATATTAATATAACAAGAAATTATACATATTAAGTGACTCTGTATTGATTGATTGTTTCAGATACTAAAACTGAACTTTTTCTGATATTGCAATGATCAATAATGATATCTAAACTTACTTCTAAAATGTTTATATATATACAGTATATATATATGTATATGTATATATATATATATATATTGGAATGGAAATAGAGGGTAGGAGATTCACATTTACAAATTGTGAAAATATTATTATATATATATATAACATTTGTGCCAAAAATCTACTCTGTTGTGAATATTTACTGGTAGCTCAATGTCACTGAAGTTTCATAGGTTCCAAATAGTAATGATGAGCATATGGCAATCACAAGCTTCAACCACAATGTATCCATTTCAGAACAACAGTTTGTAAAACTAGTTGGTCATCTCAATAAATAAACCATTAAATTAATCACGCATTAGTTACATGACATTCCCACAGAATTAATTTCTGTCATGACTCATGAACTTTATTTTGCTAACATCATCAAGTCTTGCTGCAGATGTTTTTCCCTGTTTCTGGTTGAAGCTGACTCAATGACTCATACTGCTTACTTCAGCACCTATTGGCTATTTGGCTTGTATGGACAAGTTCAGGCACGTTGCTGAAGGACTGCTGATATCATCAGATGCATAGACTATATAATCCAGAAACTGCTCAAGCAAATCACATAATACAATTTTGTTCATTTTGACAAAGTTATTAAATAATAAATATGATGGCAGCAGCAACTAGATCTAAAACTGAAGTGTACCTCCTTGGTTCAACAGTAACTGAATTAACTGGCAACAAGTTGCCATTCTTAAGTCAGGCTTTTGGTTTGTTTTTATATCACCATCTTCAACTGAAACAAACTATCAGTCAGTCATCAGCTGTTACAGTCATAAAGTTGTCAATATTTTATGAAATGGCAAAGATCCCAATGATGGATCCAAGAAACTGCATAACTAAACTAGAATGAACATTTGAATAATGGCATTTGCTAAAGAAAAACAAGGGGCGACAATCTGTAACATAGCAAACAAATGAGGCCAAATTTATTAATAAACTAGATGAACTTTTTGACATTTCTCATCTTAGAGGAGTTGAAATGATAAAAATTCCAGAGGATCATGATTTCTTGTTAGCTGAGTGTGGAAAAGGACGTAAAGGGTCAATTGTAGGTGTGGATGCAAAATTAGCTGCGAAGGAGAAACAATCAGCACAAAGACAGGAACAGATGCTTAACAGAAAACGTAGAATGGAAAACTTGAACAGAAGTTGTGAAGAAATAGCAGAACTAATATCCTCAGCAGCAGCACAGATACTGAAGAAGAAGGTGCAAGCTGTAAAGGAGACAGAGTAACTAGTGAGGGAGCAGTTGGAGACAAATTATCCAAATAGCAAGAAAGAGACACTGTCTGTCTCTACCAAAATAAACTGATAAAGTTACATTGAACATAGTACTGAAAATTTCAAATTTTGTAAATTGTGATGTTTAAAAATATTTTCATTGCATTTTGGTTTGTAATCCATCAAGTTTTTGAATATTGAATTCTACATGACTATTTAATTTGTCTGTAATTGTCCAAAAAGTGAAACAAGTCTTGTTTACCAAAACAGGTCTTGTATGTTTTCATTTGTCATAAATCACTCTTTTTATAAACTTTGTGGTCATTGAGCTACCTCTAAATATTAATATATTGAGTTCAAATTTCTTCTGTAGTAATTTGAGACCAGTTGGATAGTTCTGGAGGGTAGGACCACAAAAAAGTAAAAGATTTATTTTTTCCCTATTTTAAGCACCATCCTAATATAAACATTAAACATTTAGTAGTTATATGTCATATGAGAGTTCTCATGTGATTGTTTAATCTACTTATCACTAAATTGGCCACTGATTATATCTATATATAATATTAAAAACTTTGTGATTATTTAATATTAACTTCATTAAATATTTCCATTTGAATACTTGAATACTGGAATTTGATACTGTATTCTACATATTAAAAGCTTCAATTTTTTTTATTTGCACATTTTGATATTGCAATGTTAATCTTTAATGCTTAATATTTGCTTGAACTGTAGTTTTTAGATTGATTCATTTTTGAATGCATTTAGTTGAAATGAATCTAGATCATGCAATGGAATATTTTTTCAATATATCAAAGCATATGAGATAATTCAGGAAGTTAAAAATAAATTTTAGCTACAGTCTGTCCATAAGTTTACAAACTTTTAAATTTTAAGCTGATAACAATCAAATTATGATTAAAAATGATACTTAAAAACAACTCTTTTTGACTTCCTGAATTAAGTTGTATATTCTTTTATATATTTATTCTAGTTTCAAATCATTTGATTTTCTTAACTTTTAATATGAATATATAAAATTATTCTTATTTTTACACATAATTTAACTCTTAAATTATTATCAGGTAGATTGTTGGAGTATGGGAGTAATACTCTATACCTTAGTATATGGTGCCATGCCTTTTGATGGAAGCAACTTTAAGAGACTTGTAAAACAAATTTCAGAAGGAGATTATTATGAACCCACAACAAAGGCTGGTTAGTTATATAACATTTTTAAAGTATAATATTATTAAGAAAGTATAATCCAAAAATATAAATTATAAAGCTATTTTATTACTTATTAAAAATATATTAAAATCTATTAACACACTGTTTCTATTTGTTTAATTTACAGAGGCATCTAATTTAATTCATCGTCTTCTAAATGTAAATCCAAGTAAAAGAGCAACTATTATTGATATCTGTTCAGATAGCTGGGTTAATGAAGGTTATGAACATTCATTACTTCAAGTTTCAGAAGATCTAGCTAACTTGACTCCAGTTCGAATTGATTTGTTACTAGCCTTAGCACCTGCTTCACCAGAAGAAGGTAATACGCAGAATCCTTTGGCAGCTGCAGATGGTAAATCAAAGTTACCCAATGATGATGATGCTGACACAATTACAGATAGTTTTACTTTTACTGATGGAAAAGCTGACAACGAGCATAATGCTAGTATCCCTAATTTACCAAACTTAGAAGAAGATGAAGAGTTTTTGCCAGCAAATGTAGCAGCAGAATTAGATGAACAATGTGCTAAAAGGCAAGCTGAAAGATCTTTTGATGGAAGCTTAATGAAAATATCAAGTATAGCACATAAAAATAAAAAACCAAAAAAATCAACATCAGTAAATTTAGATCAACCAAAAGAAACTGAACTTTCTAATCAGCAATCAAAACAAGTTTCACAAGAAGTTGGTAAAGATCAAAATAATAATGATAATATAAGTGAAACAAGTAATGAACCTTCTGCAGTAAGTGAGAAAGTAACAGAAAATGAAAATAAAACAGTAAAACCTGACAATGAAGAAAAAAACAAAGCTAAATCTGTGAAAACCAATAAAACCAAGGAGATTACTTCTGAGAACAAAAATGAAACCAGCAAGAAACCTATTTCAGGAAAAAATGAAAAAAATGAACCATCAAAAAGAAAACAAAGCATTGAGTTAAATAAGACTGATGAAGAAAAGGTTGCAACACATGATGGACGTAAACCTGGAAAAGTAACTATTCCTAAATTTTTAGAATCAGCTGAAACATCACCTACAAAAATTGAAAGAAGAACCTCTTTAAATGAAACACAATTAGAACAGAAAGCAAAGAAAGAAAAAGTAAAAGAATCTGAAAAAGAAACAAAAAAGGTTGAAACACCAGACAATAGTGAATTGCATCAAGAAAATCAAAGTTCAGAGAATGCAAATTCGGCTGAAAAAACTTCTGAAAATGAAGATAATTCTAATAAATCTGAAGCCAAAAAAGTTGCTGCTAAAGGAATATTAAAAAAAAATATTGCTAAGGCACGCTTATTAGAAAAAAGATTATCACAACAAAGCTCTGTAGAGTCTAATGATCCATCTTCTCCACCTGTGGATCAATCAAACATATCACCACCACTAAATGTAGAAAGTCCAGATGTAACTAAAGGACCATCTTTTTTCAAAGTTCCACAGCCATACTCAAAAACTACAAAAGAAAAACCAATACAAAGTAAAGCAGAAATAGTATTCAGTAATCAGGAAAATTCATCTAAAGAAAAAAATTCTTCTCAAGCTGAGAAATCATTAGTTCATTTTTCACAAAATCGTGAAGAAACTGAATCCATTTGGGGAACGCCACTTTCACCACCTATTAAAAATGAAAAAAATAATCAGGCACTTATTAAACATTCTGAATGGAATAATATTTCATCAGACATATGTGAAGATAACTGGAAACAAGTTGATGATGATAATTTTGCTTGTGTTAAGCAAGGTCCTACACCAATAACTCGTAGCTACAAAAAATTTACCTTTACCAAAGAAGGTACATGTATAACAGAAACAGGAAAAATTTATACGAAACCAGGAGCTGATGGATCATGGACAAAAGTTGAGAAAAAAACAAAAATTACTACTTTACCAGGAACTGATGAATTTCAAAAATTTGAACATGTTCAAGTCCGTGATGAATCTTTATCCAGATCAGATAGTCAAAGTTCTTCTGAATCTAATGATATTTTTGATGATATCTTTGATAGTTGGACTGGTGATTCAATGATGTGCAACTTTATGAAAATTAAAGATAATATGAGAAAATTTTCAAAAAGACCACTTTTTTGGAGAGAAAGACATCATGATCCTTTTCGACAATTTAAAACAGAGAGACAGCAATCAAAAGAATGGAGCAGGCAGAATGATAAAAGATATGTTCAATCCTCTGAAAGAGAATCATCAGATAATGAAGATGAATTTGATATTCACTTTGATGATATGCATCCTGTTGTTTATGGTTCACAAGGGCTTTGGCAATTAATGATGTCAGTTAATAAAGATCTACCTCATCATTTAAGAAGTTTCAGGGACCCACCACAAATGCCTTGTTTTACAAGATCTGTCAGTCGAAACAGAGGAGCAGCATTGCTGCAAAAGCAGAATCAATATGGCTCTAGAGGAAGTACAGGATACAGCACAAGATCATTAAGTAGAGAAAGATCTCAATCCCCGAGAGAGACTGTTTTAAGATTTGTTCTTGAGTCTCCACAAAGGCAACAGTCTGTAAATGTAAGTGAACCAGATTCACCACAAAAACAAGAGGCTTGGAATTGTAAAGATTATGCTACAAATGCACAGGAAAGACGAAGTCGTAAAGACAGTGGTGTTGAAAGTTGTACTAGTACAGATTCAGATGGTATAAGACGGCTATATTCTAGAGATGAAACAAGATACCCATCATTCGATGATGGTTTTGGTCCTAAAACATTTCATCAATATGTTAAATCAAAAAATTCAGCAGAGAGACATGGTTCATTTGAAGAAGAGTATCCCCAAAGTCCTTTTGATAATTTAGCTGACAGCAGACGACATAGAGTGGAACAATGGTTACATATGACTGACGTACCTGGTTTTGATAGCCCTTTTGAAGAATTTGTTAGATTACATGATTTATCTGCGCATAATGAAAATCCCACATCATCCATATATGGAACAATGAGACCGAGGGATTATATGAGATACAACCGATCTATGAGTGATAAATTAACAGATATAGATGCTCCTTTTAATGATCAATTACAGGAACCTCAGCATTCACAATCAAACCAAAGCTTGGAGAAACAGAGTAATAAGTCATATCGAAGTGAAATTTCTGTTGACAGTACAGGAAAAGTTCAAAGTTCAACAGTTAAAACTGTTACAGAAACAAATTATCCAGAAAGGATGCCTATACATTCAAACAGTGGAAATTCATTTAATGTAAAATATGATTCAGATGGAAACAATGGAAGACCACAAGTTACATCTAATCCACAGAATTATACCAAATATACACGTTCTTACAGTGGGAATTTGCAGTTTGCTGGACCTCAAGAAGGAGTTACTTCAAGAGGAACAAATCGTCCTATTCTTTCAATGACAGTTTCATTCAATAGAGGTAATCCAGATGGATCTGTCATTGTTCAATCAAATACAAGAACACCAGGTAGTACAGGTGGTGTTTGGCAACAACAAGAATTTACTACGGCGCCAGGAAGAGTAACAATAAGACGTGAATTCAGTGATCCAACAAGTGAAACACCAAATGTCACTACTATTCCAGTACAAAGGTTTTATAGTACACAAGAATCTAATAGATCCAATGTAGAAAATCTTGGACAACCTAGAGGTAAGTATTTCAATTCAGAACTTTTGAATCCTGCATGCTCTGGATGGCGCATGGCAAGTACTAACAATTCCACAAAGCAATTTTCCTATCTAGCAAAAAACATTACTAATGATTATGTTGCATGTTTAAAAGAAAATTCTGCTTCTGAATTAAAAGAGGAGAATACATTAGACATCAGATCAGATGGAACTCTTACACCTGACAGTTTAGAAACATCATCTGTCAAAGATGAAAATGAACCGCAGGTTTCAATCACTGCACCAGAATCTGTTGGACTTTGGAAATTTGTTAATAATAATTCTTTAAATAAAGAAAAAATGATAGAAACTGAATATAAACAGCATTTATTAATATCAGAAAAAAATGAAGTTAGTGTTAAATCTGAAAATGCAGTTTTACAAACAAGAGTTAGTGCATATGAGTCGTCATTAACATCTGTACATGATAAGGATTCTAGTCAGTCCTTTCCTATTGAAAAAACAGCTAAAATATGTGATATCAATTTAGAAGGTTGTGTTAAAGAAGAAGTAAATTCACTTATCTGGGACAATAAAACTTCCTTAGAATCTTGTACATATAAAGTCGATCAAGAAATGGAATCATCTCAACATGCCAAATGTTTTCAACAGTTTTCTAAAACTGATTCCATTGGCGTATCAGTTTTAGAACCAAAAAAATGGGCTACTTTTGATCAAAATATGTTAATGATTACAAGTAAATTAAAACATTCTTAAAAGTTTTAGAGTATATTTAGTTTATAACTATCCTATTATATTAAAATAAGGGTTTAACTATTTACCAAGAAATTTATATTTTTATTTTCTATTAATCAAGTAAACTTTTTATTTTTACTTGATTAGTTTTATAGAAAATTTTGAAATTTGTTGATGAAAATACTTTTGAAAAGAAACAACTGTACTTCAAATTAGTATAAAAATCATTTTTTTAATTACTATCTTAGTCATATTTTATGCTCTTACTGTGATATTATAACTATTTTAAATTTTATGTGAAATTTGTGCTCTTAATGGTGTGAAGTCCTATTGTTTGTTATCTAATTTGTTTTACTAATATTTTATCATGACATTAAATCATGTTTACAGGATTAGTAATAACATGACTGTAATAAAAATGAATATTTTTATACAAAAATGTAACATACATATAATTTTATAAATTTTGGCAAATGTACTTTTTATATTAATTAGAAATGTTGTTCATTATGGATATTTAAGAAATATATAAGTTTTTTTTAAATTTAAAACATATAATATTATATCTTTACATTCCTAATATTCTGTTCAACATACAAAATCATTTAATACTCATTATCTTGATTTAATCTGTAATTTGAACTTAAAAAATTTAATAACAAAACAATTAAAAAGCCAAAATATCTTTCATCATCCAACTTGCATCAATTATATATTAATATACTAAAAAAGCATCCTGAAAAAAATTAAAAAATATAATTTTATCACCTTCACATACAAGAAAATATTCTGAAATGATTAAGTTTTGGAAGAGATTAAATCTTCTCATGCTCTTCTAACTTTGTAACTTCTATAATTTCACCAAAAATGTCTCTTTAGAGTTTTTAAATTAGTGAAATTTTGATGACAATTTTATAAATTTAAAAATTACTGAAATTTGCATTATTGAAATATCCTTGATAGATAAGTTATATTTAAAATTAATTCTTACATATGTTTAACATATGTAAGACTTGAATATAAATTTTTATCAGTAATCAACGTTTTTTTATTTAAATAATAATCTTGTTTCAAAAATCAGTTTAAAATAGCCATCATTGGAATTAAAATAAAAAATCTACACTTATTATTATAATAATTTGAATTAAAATTATTATTTAAATGATTACGTAAGTTGGAAGATTGAAATTTTTTGTTTTTTTTTTCAAATTCTAAAGGATTCAGAAATAGAAAAAAATGTTTAATTTATTTTTATTCATCCTTTAATATGTTAAATATTGTTTATCAGAAATATAATGAATATTTAATTAAACAAAATTTATTTAGATCTGTTGAAAGTCTTTAAAATTTCTATTGTGCCAAAAATAAAAATGATGATGATAATTTGGATTTAAAATTAAATGTTTAAAGTATAAAAATATATTGAGATTTATTTAATATTGAATTTTAATTAATTGTTATAAACAATTTCAGAATCATTTATATTAATTATAATTATAGAAAAAATTATTTAGATTTATTGAAGTTCTTATTATTATATAAAATATAAAATTTATAAAGTGCCTAAATAAGATACATATGAAAAAAAAAAATTATATAAATAAATTTTGAAAATTTCAATTTTTAACTTGTTTTTTTTTTTTATTTTTTAATTATTCGAAGAGTTCTGTATATTAATTCACTAATTTCTTTTATAAAAAAAAATTATTAGAGTGTCTTTCCATAATGGATATTGGTATTTCTACAACTACATCTAAATATAGAACGTCACTGTAAATAGACTAGAGCATTACACCAGTCTTACTCAACATCTGAGGGTGATATTGTAGGAATGTGATGTCATAATTATATTTTTCCTCTTTATTCCCATTCTAAATTTAGATTTTGTGTTTAATTTATTATTATCATTTTATACTGACTGCTAATTTATTGCATGATGTAACAGTACTTTTACTGAAATGCTATGATGTTCAATGACTGCTGACAATAAAAGTGAAATGTTTTTTATGTATTTTATTTGTACATAAAAATATTTGTCATTAAATTTATTTTCAATTTAATTAATTGTTGATGTAGTTAATTTATTTGACTAATTGTTATGAATTTGAATTTTATGATCTGTAAGCAATTAACTTGTTTGATTTGATTGCTGTTAAAGAATATGAATGATCAATTAATATATTTATTAATGAAAGAACTAGAGTGAAAAATATTAACAAATCTTAGGTAAGTTACTATTTATTTATATAAAATTTTACATGCCTATACTAACTTTTAAATAACTGCCATAATAATTTAATATTTGATAATAAATGAAGCTTTAAAAAACAATTAAAATTCCTAAATTCACTTTTAATTACCATTAAACTTAAATTTTCTACATTTAATTGTCTGTATATTTAAGTGTATTAAATATTTTTGTTCATTTATCAACACTGAAAATTTGACTTAATAAAATAAACAAATTATCAAAAATTTATTTTAATATATTAGTCTATATGCATTTTATAAAATTAAATACAAGATGTATGAATGAACAAAAGCCAAATGTTTTATATATATTTGTTCCTACTCAAACACTGAAATTGAATGATAAATGTGTAAAATTCAGGGCTGTGGAGTTGCGTAAAAATCTACCGACTCCGGCTAAAACACCAAAACTCCATGACTCCGACTCCACAGCCTTGGTAAAATTAAATAATCCCTATTAAAATTAAATAGATATCTTGAAGCATTGTGTGTCTACAGACAAAATAACTTTGTCAGACTCACTAAAATTATTATTATAATAATACACTGGAAAATAATATAATATTGGATTTTCAACAATTTATAAAATTTATATAAATTCATGGTTCATTATAATTGATTTCTGGAAAATATATATTTTAATGAAAACTTAACTATTTAACATACTTTTATTTTTACTGATGATTCTAAATTTTCTGATTTAATTGTTATAGTTAATTCAGATTGCAATTCTGAACAATATTTCTCCATTTAAATAATTTAACTAACAATTAAATTGATAGATTGCCTTTAAATAATAATTAAAAATTTATGTTACTATAAATCTAATATTAATTTTGAATTTTTTGATGTAACTTATAAAGTTCAATTAATTTCTTGATAAAATATTAAAAAGTATTCTTAATTTAAATAAAAGTTTATTATAATTAGTTACTTTATTAACATAATTAAGATATATTATTTAAAATCTTATAATAATTTTCTTTTATAATTATAAAATTCAAATTTTCCTTTCAATATAAAGTTTATCAAAAAGTATAAATATGTAAAGTAAAAGATTTTAAATTACAGGTCACCCTTGTATAATGTGGTAATTAGGATCCACATTATAAAAATCATTTTATACAAGACACGTTACATAGTGAAAGTAGGTTTACATTCCAAAATCATTTTTTAAATGTAAATTTCATCTATCTAATGGCTGGATGTTTTCATCTGTTGAAATCTTTTGGACATTGCTATAACTTTCAACTTTTTCAGATTTGTTTGCTGGTTTACTTTCCATTAAGTCAATTGTGAGAGTTTAAGTACTGTACCTTATTGCAATTGTTTTCAAAGTTCATTGTATGGTGTTAAACAAATTTCCAATTATCTTTGAAATTTGCTGGAGCACTCAATGGAGAGATCGTTATCTGCAAAAAAAAAATTTTCCTAACTTTCTGCCAAGTCTATATTCTCTCTTAATTTTTTTTAAAGTGAATTCGTTAACAGATTCCTAGAATCTTCAGCTGAACTATTTCCATTGGTATTCTCTATATATTTTGGGTCATTGTCATCTACTACTTGTACCAATTTTTCCCCTTTCAAATCTTTCATTTCATTAATTCACGAATATCATTTTCAACCATATCAAAAAAGCTCTCTCCACCAAAATTATAAGCTATTATATCAAAATTGCATTCTGTAAGTACTGTACTGCAATATACAAGGGTGAATAAAGGATAAACATTGAATTAATCTATTAAAATATAGAAAATAAAATTACTAAATATAATGATAATTCTTTTGCAGCTGATGGTTCAGTTCCCATCCGGGTTTGGACAACCAAAACAACTCGAATGAACTGATGAAAGGGGACACAATTTCAAATCTAGTTTTAAGTGCCTTATAGCTTTATAATAATCTGTGTGAAAATATCTTACTGAGAACTTACTAATGTTTTAACTAGAAAATAAATAATACAGTAAAGTAAAATCATAATGTTTATATTTGAATTCAAGACTTTGTTGAAAAATAATAATAAACATGTAAATATTGAATTGGTTGGATTGTAAAAATAAATCAAAAGAAATTTATAGATTGGATGCTAAATTGATCATAGTTGCTTATAAATCAAATCAAAAATATTTATTGTTCTTACAAATTTTTCTAGTAATTTCATAATTATAATTTCTATTATCATTGCATTTCTTATTTTTTTTTACTATTTGAAAAATCATTTAATAAATTCTATTGCTCCAACCAATTATTAGTCATGTTTTGTATGCATAAAATTGTTAGGTATATTAGCGTTAGCTAGTAAGAAAAGAAAATAAAATGTGTACTTATTGACTATTTTAGCTTTATAATGTCTTAGACTATATACAATTTGAAGCCTTAAAATCTTGATTATAAAAGGCTTTTGATATTTCAAAATAAATTGTGTACAGTCAATATAAAGTTAAAGTTTAAAGTTCTCAATAATTTGTTTGAATTTAAACTTATAGTAGAACTTTATTTCTACAATGTGATTTATTCCAAGTCAGTTTCTAAATACAATCAAAAATATCTTTCATCTACAAACTGTATTCGAAGTACCGATAATAAATGTTGGCTTTGCATTTACAGAATATCTGGAATGCAGAAAATTCTGCTTTTATAAACTAAGTAAATTCATAAATTATGTAAATTCTGTGATAATAAAATTTATGCATAAACCCTTTTGTAATTTTATTATTTTTTTAATTTTCATATATATAATAATTTTTAATGTATTAAATCACTTTGTATGTATAACAAGGAATCCATTTTTTTCAATGAAAATGTTAAAAATTTTAAATACAGCATAAACATTCTTATACAATAATAATATAAAAAGATGAATTTTCTGAAAGGATAAAATATAATTTAGTTTTATGCGAAATACATACTCAGAAAATATTATACTTTGTCATCAGTGATGCACCTAGAAAGGGGCCAAGAAGCCCTGGCATCCTCCAAAGGAAAAGAAAAAGAATACTAGAATATTTTTCAAAATATTTTTTTTAATTAAAATTAATTTTTTTATTCATATTTTGTTATCTTCTATTTCTATACTATTAATGAATTAGAAGTCACATAAGATGGGAATTTTATTGAATTCCATATGAAAAATGTTTTTATTCATTCAACTTTGTTCCCCTCGATTAAATCCTGAGTGCACCACTGTTCGTCATCACTTAGAAAGCCTATTAAGATTCAATGTGTGATATTTATCATATCAAATAATAGAAAATCAGAAGAAAAAGTTTGAATGGGATGGTAATCCAAACTCGTATTTTCAGAGACAGCAAAGAAAAAAACATAAACTTCAAATTATTGCCCCTCTTTTCTCAATTTAACTTATTTTATAGATTTGTTAATGTAAACATTATCACAGCTTTGAAATTAAAGTAATGCTAAGTGAAATAATATGCTTTTATAAAATATTACATTTCAATGCTAATAAAATTGTGTTGTGTAATAATTCAAATTTTGCACCATTTCATAGACATGATGATTGCAATTTCATTGAGGTTTCTCCTTCACTCATGGAAATTCTGGCAAATGACTATCTTCCAACACCAAGACCTAATTTTCAAATTGTAAATATCTGCAAAAATATCTAATTTTTATTGTCATTCAACAACTCTGTCATTTAATATACATGAACACAGAAAATCCATTTAAATTTTTATATTCAATGGAATTGCTAGGTACTTGAATTCCTATTACTTTTGAGATTATGAAAAAGACATGTTTAACATCTTTATTTTTCTATTTTGAATGATTTTATTTTATTTCATGTATACAAGCAATAAGAATTTAAAAACTGTGATATTATATGACAAGGTCTTCTTTCATTAGAAGTATTTTAATAATAAATTTTTAAATTACTTACAAAATATAATTTTTATTTTATAAATTTATATGTAGATTTAAGAAGCAATTATTTATTATAACGTCTGTATATTTAAGTGTATTAAATATTTTTGTTCATTTATCAACACTGAAAATTTGACTTAATAAAATAAACAAATTATCAAAAATTTATTTTAATATATTAGTCTATATGCATTTTATAAAATTAAATACAAGATGTATGAATGAACAAAAGCCAAATGTTTTATATATATTTGTTCCTACTCAAACACTGAAATTGAATGATAAATGTGTAAAATTCAGGGCTGTGGAGTTGCGTAAAAATCTACCGACTCCGGCTAAAACACCAAAACTCCATGACTCCGACTCCACAGCCTTGGTAAAATTAAATAATCCCTATTAAAATTAAATAGATATCTTGAAGCATTGTGTGTCTACAGACAAAATAACTTTGTCAGACTCACTAAAATTATTATTATAATAATACACTGGAAAATAATATAATATTGGATTTTCAACAATTTATAAAATTTATATAAATTCNTTAATATATATAGCATAAAGTAGCAAAGAGTTTAACAAGATACATTCAGATTTGTACCAACCACATATAGCAATCCAGACGGCTTGAAGCCTTAAACTGAGACTCACAAATCGGCAACCTGCCAGCCTGATACAACCAGTTACGGCTTTGTATCCGGCCTGCGGCCTGGATTATTTCTTTTCTAAAACTAACTGTTTCTAACATCTTGTGGGGATTAACACTTCTAACTGTTTACACGAATCGTACAGGCCCGGCAACGAAAGTTTTTTTTTTTTTTTGGTTTACGAAATAATATGGCCCGTGTCCGATATACGTCTATTTGACCGGCCTTTTGCAGCATTTGAATTCGAGATTTCCAATTCTTAATTCATTGTTTTAAAAACTTTTAATAACTAAAATGTCTTAGGATTTTTAGGCTCTATCAGAGGTATTAATTTACATCTGATATGGAGAGTGCCAATGGTTCAATGGCATGAAGGTTGAGAAAAGCGAAATCCCACTCGGGTGTAATATACAACCGCATATCTAGCACCAATCTGCATTATTTCTTTAGCTTCTGTTGTCCTATCCTAAAACCCTACAGTTATAGAGAAAAACAGAATGGTTTCAGGCTAAAACATTTTCCTGCGAAACTTGTGGCGCGATGAGTAATAGCATCAGAACACAGAGTGGTTTTACCCTACATTTTCTAGGGTAACTCTAGAAAGAATTTTATTCAAAATGTTGCCCAGAATTACAAAAGCTTAAATTTATGCGAATTAAAACTCTTTTTTATAACGATTTTTCTGAACGGTGTATCGAAAGCGTTTGATTGGAAGCGGTACCCAGAAGATTTTTACCTGTAGGCCTATATACTTTACATTTCTCCTTTAAGCGCCACGTTTATCTTTACCAAGGAAAAGCTCCTAAGAAAAACTTTGACCCCGTGGTCTAAATTGTCATAAGTTTTTACTTGGCGTAATTGTTTTACATCTCAGATATTTTTATTTGAATTATATTATTATCATAAAGGCTCTCGTATGCATCTTGATCTGGCCAACAAGTAGAAAACATTTTACATCTAATTTTATGACTTATTGTTAAATAAATGGATAAAATTATGCAAGGATATTGCATCTGCGTGGCTACATAAGTTTCTCATTTAATAACGTTATAAACACGAGCAATTATTTATTGTGACATGGTCACAATGTCAGGCTGCAATTTTTCGTCACACTGCTTTCAGTTTTAGTAGTGTGTTGTCTCCGTACATCATACTTTTCCTGTTAACAATGGAGTCACGCCGGTCATCTATCTGACTCCACTCAAGAGAATATTTATGAATTAAAATAACGTGACTTCCGGTTTGTACCGGAAAGTTCAGTTATTATTATAACTGAAGTTTCCTAATTTGTTACGACAGCCCTGTATTAATTTATACTCCTTTCTGTGTTGATAACAGATAGGCATTATAACTGAACAGAAAAAAAACTTAAATTAGGCACCGTGCTAACAAAAAATTTACGAAATTTTTTCCGTTGAAAGTGTCGAAACTATTGCAAGTGACGTATCGATGATTTAAATTGATATAATATTGACAGAATATGATACCGTCTACCCGCTTGAAGGGTTTGATTTATGACGATTGTTTGGGCTTCTAGGATGTGTACTATTTTCTGTTGGTTTTTCGGATAAACTGTTTATCTGACTGTTCATTGCTTCGACCTCTTCTGATTTGTTCAGAAGAGAAATATTAAAATTTTACCTCTGAAGTCCTCGTTTCGTGGTTAATCTAACCTTTAATTCATTCGCGTAATTTCCACTTTTATCATATCGGAGTCTATTGGTTTCAATAAGGAATATTAAAGAAAGCCGGAGTTGTGACTCAAAGGATTATAGACCCAAATTCGAGGAAAAGAGAAAAACCAAAAGATAAAAAGAAGTGAGAAAGGTTGAATAGACCTTCTGTTATGCAAATACTGTATTGATCCTTAATTTTCCAACCTTTCTTACTATTTTTTATCTTTTGGCCTTTCTCTCCTTTCCTGGAATTTGGATCTATAATCCTTTGAGTCACAACTCCAGCTTTCTTTAGTATTCCTTCCTCATTCACACATTTCCAAGTATTTGAAAATATTTCCTTTCCTCTCAAAAATAAAATATGTAGGCCTATAGAGATTTACGGCTTTCTGAAACTTCTTTTTTGAGTTTATGCCGTTGAAATAAATAAGTAAATAATAAATAAATAAATTTGTCGGTTTTGTTTATTTAGCATTTCTTCCAGTGTTACAAGATTTGGCTACTTTGCGCCAAATTTGGCTNAAGGATTATAGACCCAAATTCGAGGAAAAGAGAAAAACCAAAAGATAAAAAGAAGTGAGAAAGGTTGAATAGACCTTCTGTTATGCAAATACTGTATTGACCCTTAATCTTCCAACCTTTCTTACTACTTTTTATCTTTTGGCCTTTGTATCCTTTCCTGGAATTTGGATCTATAATCCTTTGAGTCACAACTCCAGTATTCCTTCCTCATTCACACATTTCCAAGTATTTGAAAATATTTCCTTTCCTCTCAAAAATAAAATATGTAGGCGTATAGAGATTTACGGCTTTCTGAAACTTCTTTTTTGAGTTTATGCCGTTGAAATAAATAAGTAAATAATAAATAAATAAATTTGTCGGTTTTGTTTATTTAGCATTTCTTCCAGTGTTACAAGATTTGGCTACTTTGGGCCAAATTTGGTTACTTTTTTTAGTTGGACTTAAAAAATATCATTTGGAGCATTGACTACTTTTTGGGCTATATATTATTGATAAATATATTAGTCGAATAAAAACGGATCGAAAAAGCCTCAAGAATTTTTCAGGTGGTGGTCAGTCCCGATATGTCAGGACCCGTGCTTCTCATTCTAACGCCCCATTGTGGTCCTGCCCGAATCCATAATGGGCTCACTAAAACATGCCCTGCCCAATAGTGGCCAAGCGGTATCGTTCCCCGAATACTAGGAGTTCGGTCGTGGGTTTGCGCCTGGCTAGGACGGGACGGCCACGTGGAGTTTTCCGGGTTTTCTCCACGTCTGTAACGCCAAAATAGGAGCCAGTAACCCTTAAAACACCTCCCGGAAGGCATTTCCCCCTAAGCAGATCGCCCAAATGTTGCGTTACCGTAATTTAACAAACAACAACAATAAAACTAGTATCCAAGGGCGGGGAGTTTTAAAAAACTCCACACAACAAGTAACTTTTAATAGATTTAAATTTCAAATTAACTTTTTCCATTCAAACCCGTGAATATCGCAGGTTGTCCGCCACTTTGGCTTTATTACAAAAATCGGATCGTATTGAAGAGATGAATTACGTGATATGAAACATAACGTCATTGCTGTACCACCTGACGGCTTCAAACTCCATTATATATGCACCCCAGATGCAAATTTTTAACATTAAATCGAGTCACTATGCAACAATAAAATGCTCTCGTTGTTGAGAGAGAATCTATTGTTGACTCGTGCGATTGTTTAATGCGAGTGCTTTTTCAAGTTTTGCTTCGTTTGCAGAGATTGTTTAAAGTGATGTAAGTTTACACTATGATCTTTGTAGATTTAAATACTCTTTAACTTTGATCAGCAAAATATCACAGTTGGCGGCGATGGGTTTCGATTAGAATTGATCGATTTCCTTCGGATGATTCGCATCTTTCCATTGTTAATTTTCCAATGGCAAAATAAAAATTAATAAATAGCCTATTTTAAAATCTGTTATTCCCCGCTATAGTTTATAAATTACATACGTATATATATTAATATCCCATATGAATCTCGTCTGAATCTTAATTAATTAAAATAATTCGAGTTCATTCCTCTATTTTCGCAGTTGTTTTGTGTTACCGCAGTCAACAGAATAGTACAGTTTTTATAAACTAATTCCTCTATCGAACATTAAAAATCGTCGAAAAAACTAAAATTATTATATATATAATATTATTCTTTTCTAACAGGAATTATTCATTTTTACATTAGAAATTTACAATTCAGATTAGAATAGGAATATTTCTCAATTAATTCTCTCATTTTCCTTTGCAGAATGGAGAATTTCAGAGAGTTGAAGTTGCGCATCTCGGACAATGCAGAGTCCGAGGATGACGCCTGGTCTTGGCCAGGTGTCATAAGGGTGCTTCCGAAGGATGCGGAGGAGAAGTGTCATAAACCGGACGTCAAACGGGTGGTGGTCGTAACTCCGGACGACACCGCCTCGTCTCTCGTCCAATATCTAGAGGGGCGATATCCGGAGGTTCCGGAATGGACGGTGGAGACATCGTCGGGTGAGACCGGAGTGGACAGAAAGGAGTCCGAAGAGTCCGTCGAGCGCAAAAGGCCTTGGTGGAAAAGGTTGTTTTGCTGCTGGAAGACATAAACCTCTTCTCTAGCCAGGCCTTCTTGCGCAGATTTCGACTTTTCATCGAATGTAACATCGCCATTTGGAAGTGACCTTTCACCTGAATATGACACTTACCAGGAATTGACCTTTCACCCGGCTACGACTTAATCGACTGGACTTGACTTTCCATCCCAATTTACAGACAGATACTTCGACACCATTGGAGATTCGGTTAAACAGCATAGAACAACGACAGTGACATCAAGCAGTGTTCTCGTGTTTAACTAAAGACTGTTTAAAAGACTATAACAGGCCAAAACGACTTATATTCTACAGACATTTACATTGTATTTCATCCGCGAAATAACGAATATTCGGCACTAAAAGGCATACCAGACGAAGACCATTTCAACATTGAATTTAAATAAAGCAAAAAATACACGTACTCGGTTTGTGTACTCCACAATCATAATTACTTCAACAATTAAATTTGTATATAAATTTTTATATTTAATAAAACTAATTAAATTTTATATTAAATGTTTACAGATTCGATATTTATTAAAGTCACGCATTTTTTGATGAATTTATAATTAACAATAATGTTTATAACAGTTATGACGGAAAAAATGTGTCCGATTCATAACGAAACAAAAATATTTAAATTTAATGAGCCAAATATAATTTGAAACAGTTGGAAGTTTGTAGTAAAACAATGGCACGAAAGATGAAATCACATTATATTTTATTTCATAAAAATAAAAGACAAGTTTTACAAGTTTAACGAAATATTCAGTCCCAAGGACCCTTATATATTTTAATACCTTTCCAAGTGGGACTATAGCACATTAATTTCGAATCTGAAGGAGAAGATGCGGTTGGAAATATCGGTGGAGGAAAAACCGACGTCACTAACCGATCGTAAAGTTCCGGTTTGATCAAGCAATATAAAACCAATCTTACAAAAACCATTACGAAACCTACAGTAAGGAAGACGATGGATACAACCACGTGCATTTCTAATGCCATGTTGATCTTCCCGGAAATAAATAAATAAATAACCTGAATATACTACATTTAAAAGAGAAAAATTAAAATGTTTTTCTATACGCAATAGTTGGATAAGGCAATATAATACATGAGTGATCTACCAATGGGTATTGCGTGCTAGGACTTTCTATAGGAAACTAGCCTCTATTTTGGTATTAGACAAGTGAAGAATATTCGGAAAACTCCACGCGGTGAGGTGCAGAGCCGCGACCGCAAACTGAATCAAAAAGTTCGAGGAGGAATTTTTAACGTTTCTTACACGGTGCCATCCGCCTCCACATG